>NW_024882615.1:0-233585 GCF_019059575.1 Amphibalanus amphitrite | reverse complement strand
CCGAACGGTTAAAATCCCGAACAACCACCGAACGAGCGCCATCAGGCCGGGAAAGGAGATCTCCGAATCGTCGCCACCGAACAACGGCGGAGATTTCGGAGACGAATGGCCCGGCGCCGTGGGGATGTGTGTTCGGAAATGGAAAAAGAAACGACGAGCAAAGCGTTTGAATTGTAAACGAAATCATAAAATGAGCATCATCGAAACTTCAACAAGACAATCGAAACGAAGAAGAAGAAACATCGCCAGTGGCTCTGCCTCCCTCTCGGAGTAATACACCACACCATCTTTTCACAGCCATATATGCAAGTCGTTAGTCGCAAGCTCCAGTCGTAGTCGTTAGTCGTTGTTATAAATCGAGGCTAAGACAACTTCACACTTCATTATATATGCCGAAGCAACAATCAAGATACAAACAACGAATAGCTCAGATTACAAAATCCAATTTCAATCCACAAACTCGCTGATCTCAATTTCACATTATTTGTCGCGCGCGGTTCGTGCACTTTTGGGCAGACGACTTTCAATACACAACATACTCCCCCCGTTGCAGAAGGTTTGAGTGGACCAATCACATACCTACCTACTGCAACACATGTCAGTCCCTAGATGCAAAACTGATACAGTTTACAGAGCACATGTCACAATCAACAAACACTGTCTTTCCACCTCCGCTCTAGCACTCGGTTGTAACAGTCGGGCTACCGAGCGCTGCCGGTGCTGCTATCGCTCTGCTCTCCTACACCAGTTCCAGGTTGTGTAGTCGCTGAACCGCACAGCATGTGCGGCGCCCATCACTGGTGCGGACCTGCACGGACCGAACCACACCATCCGGTCCATGATACAGTTTTTCAACCGTTGCCATAGGCCATGTCAAACGCGGAGCATTGTCCCGCCTGATAATCACTACACTGCCGAGCTTTACATTGCCTCTGGTTCCAAACTTGGGAACGATAGCTGGCAGGTTTCGTACATACTCGTCACGCCACACACGCCAGAACCGCTCTAATCGCTCGCTACGAACTGAGTTCAGTCGGCCTAATGCCTCCCCTGACGCACCCTCGATACCTTCTGACCTCTCCAGACTCAAGACTGAGGCACGACCAATGAGAAAGTGATTGGGAGTGAGTGGACCAGGGCATCCACTATCATCACTGACAAATGTCAGAGGTCTGGAATTGACGCACGCCTCAACTTCATGTAGGATCGTTTCTAGCTCACGTTGTGCCAGATGCCGCTGCCCTACTGACTTCCTCAGTCCGACTTTGACTGATCGAATCAGTCTCTCCCACCAGCCACCATGCCACGGCGCGTAGGGCACTGAGAACCTCCACTCGGGAGCCGCGTGTCCGATGCTCGACTGTAGATGAGTCGAGCACGCCTTGAAGGTCTTTGCGTTGTCCGAGTAGATCACTACTGGCCAGCCTCGTCTGGCCACAAAACTCCGCAAGGCCAGCAAAAGGCACGACAGCGACATGGACTCTGTTAGCTCCAAGTGGACCGCTCGCGTTGTGGCACACGTGAAAAGACAAACGTATAGCTTGTGCCGCGGCCGATCGACTGAGAACAGAGGTCCCGTGAAGTCTATTCCGGTCACGGAGAACGGGCTAGACTCAGTCACTCTGAGACGTGGGAGAGGACCAGCCGGTTCACAGCAGGGCTGTGCGTCCTGTCTCTGACATGAAACACACTCTCGTTTCACCGTCTTTGCTATGCGGCGGGCGCCAACAATCCAATATGAGCTTCGCAAAGCAGTCAGCATGGTGTTGACGCCTGCGTGAGACATCAGTGTATGCTGAAAGCGGACTATCAGCATAGAGAGATGAGATTTTGGGAGGATGATGGGGTGCTTTTCATCTGTTGACATTTCTGCCATTTGGAGACGGCCCTTCATGCGAATCAAACCATCATCAGACAAAAAGGGGCCCAGTTTGTAGATGGATGATGACTTCGCCACAGCCTGGCCCTGAGCCAGCGAAGTGTACTCCGCATGGTACAGTGATCGCTGAGTCTGGCCGATGAGAGTCATTTTGGCCTCACGTATCTCTCCGTAAGACAAGTCGGCAGCCGTGATTCGACTGTCAGGGTTTCTCGCGTTGTGAATGAAACGCTTCACCCATGCTGTAACACGGACAGCCGTCACAAAAGAGCTCCAGTGACTCAATGGGAGCACACTCTCTGAGACGATCGAGTCAGTGCGCAGCATCATAGCATCCTGTTCGGATCCCGACTCGCCCAAACTTTCCCGCAGAACATCTGGTCCGTCTGGAGACTCGCATGCCGCCACGGACTCCTCCGTCTCGGCTAGCTCCTCGCTGGTCACGAAGAGTCCACATCCGGCTGACTCTAGAGGGGAGCGAAGCCACTCAGGCCCGCGGGCCCATAGCTCAGAGCCAACCAGCTCGTCTGCAAGCAGTCCCCTCGAAGCAGCGTCAGCTGGGTTGTCCACACCCGCCGTATGACTCCATACGGACGGCTCAGTCAATGTGTGGATCTCCACCACACGGTTCCTGACGAACTGTTTCCATTTGGTAGGCTCGCTCTTTATCCATGCCAACGCTATGGTAGAGTCTGTCCAACAGCGAACGCGTACTTCTGAAGACAGTTTCAGAGCTTTGCAGACATAGTCTGCCGTGCGAGCTGCTAGTAAGCATGCTAACAGCTCCAATCGAGGAAGGGTGACGGTCTTCACCGGTGCCACTCGCGCTCGTGCTAATAGAAAGGACACATCAAAGTCACCGCTGGGCGTACGATATCTGAGGTAACTCACGCAGCCATAAGCGCTCTGACTAGCGTCTCCGAAAATATGCACCTCGAGATCTGGCATATCGGACCAGCACACACCGTTTTGCATGTAGCAGCGAGGTATTCTGAGCTCCTGCGACTGCGAAATGCCACCGAGCCATTTCAGAACCTCCCGATCGAGCCCGCCTTCAAGTGGTGGGAGGTGTGGGTCCACCCGGACCCGCCTCTGCTGGGGCGACCTGCGGAGGAAGCCAAACGGGCTCAACCTGCCCTCTCCAGCGAGGGCCCTGGCGGTGGCCACCCGGCTACCGCTGCGTTGCTGCGCCACCTCAGCGACCGACACTCAACGCCCGGGGCGGCGTACGCCCATCGGCAGGCCTGGAGCCGCGCTCGCGCGGCTCGGCCTGCTAAATGATTAACGACGGGTCAGCGCCCCCCGCCGGGACCGACGACGGCGGGGAGGCGCCAGCTGTGAGACCGGGTACCCGACACCGTCGCAGAGCCCGCAACCGACGATATCGCCGTAACAGAGCCCGGAGAAGTCTCCTCACCCTTGTGGTGTGGAACGCGGAGGGCCTCCGCCCGAAGATTGCGGAGCTGTCCCCCTGGCTTCTTGAGGCCAACGTCGACGTACTCGCGGTACAAGAGGGCCAATTCCCTAAGACGGCACCAAGGATACCTGGCTTCCAGCCCCCAGTCGTGACTCGACGCTCCAGAGGCCGTAGAGCTGGTGGCCCTGTGAAGGGAGGCGACGTCGCCATCTACATGCGTGACGGTCGTCACTTCACAGTACTGAGCGGCCCCTTCAAGCCCGGAGCAGACGACACCACCGAGATCTGTGGCGTTCGCCTACCTGGTAATCCCGATCTGGACATCATCAACATCTACCGCCCGCCCATCCGCTCAGATGAGGCAGACGAGAGACAAGACAACTTCGATCCCGACTACCTCCCCACTAGCGACAACACCATCGTCGCCGGCGATATCAACGCTCACCACCCGCTGTGGGACGCGGACTGCGAAGGCCCGGATGAGACGGGCGAGAAGATCGCTGCGTGGCTGGACAGGACCGGCTGGGTGACCCTCAACGACGGCCGCCCTACCTTCACCAGCTACCGATCTGGCGGGCAGTCGGCCCCGGACGCCGCCTTCTGCAGCCCGTCCCTGGCGAGGAGGTGCAAGTGGGACACAGGCCCAGACATGGGCAGTGACCACCTCCCGATGCTCCTGGAGCTGCAGACTGGACAGTCGGCCCCCAAGAGGATCCGGAAAACCAAGTGGTCATTCAAGAAAGCCGCCTGGCTGGCCTTCCAAGAGATGTGTGAAGCCGCCTTCCAAGGAGCGGAACCGGAACACGAACCAGTTCAGAAGATGGCTACCAGGTTCCACTCGATCCTCCAACAGGCTAGTGTTGCCCACGTACCAAGAGGGGCACGAGCCGACGCCAAACCCTGGGCTCTGGACCCGGAGCTGGAGGAGGCAATCGAAGACAGAAGAGCGGCGAGAAGAGCCATGCAAAACAGTAACAGGGACCCCCAGGCCAAGGCACGTTGGATCGAGGCCAAGAGACGCGCCGCTTCCATCGAGCGCCGCGTCTCTCAACGACACTTCAGAGACTTCGTGTCGAAGGACCTCAACAAACACCAGAGCCTCGGGCGGGTCCACAAGATATTGAAGATGTGGGAGGGAGCGTCAGATGACAACCACAGAAAACAAGAAACCATGGAAGACAACGGCCGCACCCTGGTGACGGACAGGGACAAGGCAACGGCGTTCAACCGCACGTACGCCTACGTTTCCAGACAGGTGCGAGCCAAGTCCATCGATCGCCGGGCCAAGAAACAGCTGAAAGAAGCCGAAGTCCGCACCTGCGTAGAGTGCAGGGGTAACAGAACGGGTTGCTGCTCACCGTTCACGGAGGAAGAACTGCTGCGTCAAATCTCCAGCGCCCAACTGAAGAAGTCGCCAGGACCCGATGACCTGTGCAACGAGCACCTCAGACATCTGGGCCCGGTGGCTCGCAGAGCTCTGCTCCGTCTCATCAACGCCTCGTGGCTTACCGGACTGGTCCCGTGGCAATGGCGGCGTGCCGTCATCGTGCCCATTCCCAAGCCCGGGAAGGACCAACGGCTCATAGCAAGTTACCGCCCGATTGCCCTGACATCCCACATCGCCAAACTGGCTGAACGACTCGTCGCGACTCGATTAAACCACATCATCGCAACCCGAAGCATGATCCCGCCTGAACAGGTTGGCTTCAGAGAGAAGCGGGGTGTGGAGGATGCCATCGCTCGTCTAACCCAACAAGTTCAGGACGGATGGCAGCTGAAGCCGTGCCCCCCATCCCGGAGACAGCTGCCGGACGGTGAGTCGGCGCAGAGATTCGTCCTCGTTGCGTACGACTTCGCACGAGCGTACGATAAGGTGGACCATCGCCTCCTGCGTGCCCGGCTCGCTGAGATGGGAGTACCGGCGTGCTTCAACTCCTGGGTGTGGAGCTTCCTCAGAGACCGGCGGGCTTGTGTCGAGATCAACGGAGCAAGGAGCGGCGAGCGCGTCTACAGGGCAGGGCTGCCCCAGGGCAGTGTTCTGTCCCCGACCTTGTTTTTGTTGTGGTCGGCTCCACTAGCGTCAACCCTCCGAGCCCTGCCGGGCACTACTCCGTACATGTTTGCGGACGACACCTCCACACTGTGCTCGGGTAACACGATTGAAGTCGCGCGGGAGCGGGCACAACGAGCGGCCGATACCCTGGTCAAGTGGGCCCGGGAGAACAAGATGGAGGTGGCGGGCCAGAAAACCCAGCTTCTAGTTCTGTCTCAGAGCCACCGGGACGCCGTCGGTTGCCGCATCCGTGTGGCGGGCCAGACGGTGGAAGGAGGCCCTGAACTGAAGTTACTCGGCGTAACGCTGGACAGGACTCTGGGGTTCGGCCCCCACTGCAGGAACCTCCGCCGCCGCGTCCGCCCTCGCATCTCTCAACTACGACGAATCACCGGTCGCAGCTGGGGCCTGGAGGAGAGACAACTCCGAGCCGTCGCCAACGGCTACGTTAGGGGAGCCATCGAACATGCGGCGGCCGCCTGGATGCCGGCGGCCGCCAGGACTAACATTGAAGTTCTGGAACGCGAGATGCGTGCCGCGGCCCGAGTCATAACGGGCTGCATCGGGTCGGCCCCCATCCACGGAGTAATGGCCGAAGCCGGCGTGGCCCCGGTCGCGGCGCGCCGCACAGCACTGGCGGCGAGGATGCTGACGAAGGCCATGGCACTGCCCGAGGAGGACCCGCTACACCGACTGGCCGTGGCGGACCCGCCGCGGCGCCTCAAGACCGTCTGCGGATGGCGCCAGTTGGGTCGGGAGGTGTGGCGGACCCTTGGAGTGGAGCCACCGGTGGAGCCGTTGCTCCCCGTGCGCCCCCCGCCCTGGCAACCGACCGGCACGATCAGCTTTAACCTGGACATCGGAGCGGGGCTCCCAGCCGGAGCTGCCGCCTCCACGAAGAAGGAAGCCGCCCTACACCACCTGGCGTCCCTGACCCAATGTGCGACCTGGGTGTGGACCGACGGGTCGGCGACTGGAGGCGTTCTCTGTGGAGGGGCCGGCGCGCTGGTCGTCCACGCCGATGATGACCGCACTGAGCTGAAGAGGCCCGCAGGAGCGCTCTGTTCCAGCTTCAGGGCGGAGATGCTGGCCATCGCAATGACCCTGGAACATCTGGCGACACACCCTCGTGACGACACATTGCCAATAATAATCTGTACCGACTCACAGTCTGCCCTGGCTGCACTGAGAGAGGGGCCTTCGGCCCAGAGGACGGTCCAGGGGGCGGAGATATGGAGCCGCCTGCTGGAAATCGCCACACCGGACCGCCACGTGACGCTGCAGTGGGTCCCATCGCATTGTGGGATCCCAGGCAACGAGGCGGCGGACGTGCTGGCGGGGGAGGCGGCGGCGCTGGATCAAGAAATCGCCTCCATCGACGTCAACACCGTCTACAAGGCTGCGGCCCGTCTAGCCAGGGACCAGGCGGCCAGGGACAGACCGTCATACCCAGACCCGACACGCAGAGCGGCGACCGGCTGGTACCGGGAGCTGATGGGTACGAGATACCCGCCCCCGGTCTCCGGCCTGGATCGGCGGACAGCCATCGATGTCCACCAGATCCGGACTGGCCACTGGAGTGGATCGACCCAGTTCCTGCACTCCATCGGCCGGAGCCCCTCAGCCGCCTGCGCCCAATGCCGGGACCTGCTATGCGAGGCCGCCCGGTGCCCGCTGTGCGGCGAAGAGGCGGACACCCCCCGGCACATCCTGCTCACGTGCCCGGGCCTGATGGGTGTTCGCCTCAAAATCCCGGCCGTAGGGAACATCCTACCAACACCCGACGAGGTCTGGCGCAGTGACGTGGTGGCGGCCCTGGTGGCCGCCTTCAGGGCCCTCCAGAGCCGATGAGGCTACGCCGCGGGGCCACCCGCGGCCGGAGGGAAAATCAACAACAACAACAGCCATTTCAGAAAAATGCTCGCCTCGTCGCTCGGGATAGGATCGTCCCACTCCAGTCCCTTTAGCCAGAACCGCTGGAAAAGGATTTTTGCTGTCATCACAAATGGGACCAAAAAGCCCAGAGGATCGAATAGCCTTGCAACAAAGCTGAGCACGACACGTTTTGTCGGCACTATATTAGTCGGCACAGAGACACCGTCATATTTTAGGACATCTTCTGATGGATCCCATCGAACTCCAAGAATCTTTAGTCTGTCTGTGTCTGAGGCTGCGCCGTTCCTGTCAAGTACGAGTTCACTATTCGAATGACACTTGCTCAGTGTCATACCTGCCTGAGAGAGAATATCACTCCCCTCCCAGAACATCGCTCTCGCCTCTGCCTCACTGTCGGCTCCGGTGAGCCAATCATCCACGTACAGGTTGTCCTGAAGCTCGGCCACAGTCCTGCTTTGTGGCTGGAGACCGAGGTGGTGCTGGATGGTAGCGTTAAGCAGAAACGGGGACGATGTGACGCCGAAGGGAACCCGACAGAAGCGCATCACTCTCTCCCTTCCATTGACGTCCCACAAGAATCTCAGACAGTCTCGATCCTTTGGTTGAACGGAGACTTGGAGGAAGGCCTTTGTGATGTCACCTGTAACGGCGTACTTATGCCTGCGAAATCTCAGCAGAACGTCTGTCAGACTCGGAATCAAAGAAGGGCCGGCCTCGAGACAGTCGTTTAGAGACACACCATTAGGCCCACGTGCTGAGGCATCAAACACCGGCCGAACCTTCGTTGATGCACTGTCTGGACGGACTACTGGGAGATGAGGCATGTAAAATGTAGGATATGGCCCTTTCAGCTCGTTTACTGGCACTTCCTCAATTATGCCTCCGTTTTCCATGTCTCCGAGTGCCTCGTTATATGAATGAGCCAGCGACTGGTCTCGGGTCAGTTTCCGAGACAGACTACTTAGACGGCTCTCTGCACCCGCTCGGTTATCCTGCAACTGACCTGGGCTCACACCTGACTTCCAAGGGAGAGCCACCTCATACCTGCTGTCCTTGTACACTACTTTGGAAGAAAAATCATCCAACACGGCTTTGGCGTCATCATCTCGATCTTCCTTCACTCCAATGACGTCCAGATCCCACAAGTTACGAAGGGCCGACTCCGACATGTCATTCATTAGCAGAAGCTGACAGGATGCCGGCTGGGACTGGTCACACGTCGCCGCGCCTGAGACTACCCATCCGAAGGAGGTCTCCTGAGCGACTAAGCTGCCTGGACAGCGAACTATTCCGTCCTTCATGAAGCGCCAGTATGCGTCAAGGCCCACAAGGATGTCTATGGACAGTGTTTCATCTGAGTCGTGCAGCTCTGCTAGCTCTAGGTCTCTGAACATTTGTAGAGCTTCAGAAGGTACCGAGGGACGCTGTAAGGGGGCGCATATCACAGGAACCTCTAGAGCACTGATAGTCTCCATTGAGACACTAGACTGATTAGCCCCTGACACCGTTATCTGGACCAAGTTCCGCCTGCACGTGACTGATTTACCTCCCCCAAAGACCGCATACGAGCTACTCTGCTCACCTAGCCACTTAGAACCTACTCGTTTAGCTAGAGAAGAGGTGACATAGCTTCTGTCAGAGCCACTATCAAACAGCAAGGTGGCTTGGACGGGCCCTTTTTCCCCTTGCACCCATACTCGAGCCGTGGGCAGAACAGTACACTGTTTGGTCAGAGCACACGACAGTGAAGCCTCAGGGTTTTCAGAGTTTTCACGCGCATCATCACAGCCGGGCTCGTTGTTGTTAGGCGACACCTGCGTTTTGACACTATCAGGAATTCCGTGCTTTTTAAAGCAGCACACGGCATGATGTTTCCCTTTACACACCGTGCACCTTGCACGACAGTTCGCAGCTACATGTCCCCTTTTTAGACAAACAAAACACAATCTGGCAGCTTTAATCTTACCGTGACGGTCGCCAATTGAAGCCCCATTCAGGTCAGGGCACTTTGCTGTCGCGTGGCGTCCATCACAGAGCCCACACCTGCCAGTGTGAGCTGTCGCGCCGCCAGTTTCCGGTCCTCCGCGGCCATCCTGATCAGCGGCTGAGTGCAGAGCCGTGGCCGAGGAAGTCGTGTGTCCGGTTCTCTGCTCCCGGCCGCGTTCTCTGACGTCTCGTTTTGTTTTGCTGCTGTTATCGATAGTAATCGATCTGTCGATGCGGTCGATTTCGCTTCTGAGACAGCTTAGAAGATAGCTGAGATCACTTTCTCGACCTTCACTTCCACGAGCCCACTCCAGCCTAAAGGATTCTGGCAGGCGGCTCAGCACGAGGGGTGTTAGGATGACCCCATATCTGTCGCCTCCTATTCCAAGCCGCTCGAGGCTGCGGATGTGGAGCAGGAGTGAATCTTGGACGGCTTTTAGAGTCATGTCTCGTCGCTCTGTACCCAGCACCAGTAACTTCTCTACGTGAGCGAATATTATCTTTGCTGGCCTCGCAAACCGCTCCTTCAATATTTCGCAAGCTACTTTGTAGTTAGCGCTGACAACTGGTAGTCCTTCAATGGCCTGCTTTGCCTCTCCAAATAGCAATGACTTCAGATACACAAGTTTTGTCACTTCTGGTATCTCAGAGGAATCTATCCCTGCCTGAAACTGATCCCAAAAGGAGTCCCATTCCAGGATCGCTCCACCAAACTTGGGCAGCTCTAGCTTCGGAAGTCTTGCATTTTGACCTGCAGAACCGTTTGACGAGGTGGTACTGGCCGTCGTCGACTGACCACTCGGTGAACCACCACTTTCTGTCGAATCTCGATCACAAATGGACATCCTTTTCAGTATCCGAACTGCTTTCCAGCGCGCCTCCATAGCACCGTCTCTCACTTCGGCAGCCTCTTCTACATCGGCTTCAAGTTCGGTGTCGTTAATCACAAGTTCGATCTTCTCTTGGAACGCGTCCACATTTGACGTTCGCTTGTCCAGCTCTGTAAGAGCACTTCGAAGTTCTTCTTCTTCACATTCAATGTCGATGAGCTTCTCTATTTTCGCAATGGATCGTTTGAGCCAGGTTCGAGACGCTGCTCGTCCACGCCTTAATTCAGCGATTGTCGTCATTCTTAAACACAAGATATGACGACCTATTTTAACTTCGGCAATAAAAGTTCCCGGGTTTCGGCACCATGTTATAAATCGAGGACTAAGACAACTTCAACAAATTCATTTATATTGCCGAAGCAACAATCAAGATACAAACAATACGAATAGCTCAGATTACAAAATCCAATTTCAATCCACAAACTCGCTGATCTTCAATTTCACATTATTTGTCGCGCGCGGTTCGTGCACTTTTGGGCAGACGACTTTCAATACACAACATATGCAAAAGCATAATGGCTGATCTCAGTCGGTCTTGAATTCCGTCCGACACCTGTTCAGCCATATACCTCCAGCCGTGCCCGATGGTGTACGCCGGGCAGCACCATGACAAGCATCATCACGGTAGGCGACCTGTCGATCACCCAGGACGAGACAAAGAGACAGCCGCCGGATCAGACCACGGCAGACTACCGGCCACCGGACGCTTAGCGGCGCTCCCGCCATGATAATGTATTCGAGAAACGGATTTCGAGGACATCCCAGGATTTGGGAACAAGTGAGATATTACGGATTCTCCTGTGAAATGTGCTGTGATAATTTTACAAGAATAGACCAGCGGATCTAACGGATTTACCTTAGCATGATATATGCAATATCCTCACAATATCTTCACTAAACATCTTCCCTTTTATAACTGGACCGTGGACTGGTACTAAAATATATGAATTCGTTTCCGCGATAACTATCGCGACCGGACTTTGCCCGCAGCACGATTCTCTCCTCGAGTGAGAGAAGGCCAGCCAGTGTGATTGTGAGGCAGGCTGGTTGCTGGCCAACACTACCGATGCATACTGAGCAGCTCCTAAACTCCGAGGCAGAGAAATCCCAGAACAGCATTCACATGCAGTCGGAAGTCTGCATGCCACATATTTTTAGATGTTTGGAGGATGGCATCATGTTTGCCAGAAAAATCATCGGCAAGTAATTAAAGCTGTGACAGGAACAATCACATGTGTGGACGTGTGGTCTATGGCAGACAATTTTCTCAAAACCCAGACGCATGCTCTCTTAACAAGCTTCGTACGAAACGTTGCGCGACTGACGTCAGCTGTTTTTCCTATACTTGTTCTGTCGAACGGATGCGGTGGTCAATACTGGCCTGCCGCTGAAGTCGCGGGTCTTCCAGGGTAGGCCGCTGTCACCGACACTCTTTGCCGCCCCGGCAGCAATCGCCGCTTCAAGTGGCAATCACGCTGCATTCAAGGACACTTTGCGACTGCAGTGCGTCAGCGTTCGTAGTGGCTAGTCGGAAACTCAGCCTGAAGCGCGCAGCCTGCTAGTCGCTGTTGCTGAAACTGCGCAGTGCAGGCGACAGGGCGTATATCATATATGTGACTTATAATTGGTCCTAGTTGAGGACACATGCGGGACACACCTATATCAAGCTGTTCTGGAACGCGGACTCCAGTCTATGATAGCACAGTCGCCAAAAGCTGAAGAAAAATTGGATTATTTGACACCAGCCCAGCTAAGATCGTGCTACCGTCACATAAGCTCGTTATCTTCGTTAGCTTTGCGTCGATCCGAGTGGAAAAGTTACCGTATCGGAGCAACTACGCTCGGCACAACTTTCCATGGCGAAATAGAAGCAAGAACAAAGCAACCATTGGCCAGCATAAGACGTCTGTTTTTTTGCCGTGGTGAAATAATGTAACTATGTGGGCCCTAACACAGTGCAGTCTTCACATATTGGTCTTCATCCGAACAACAATGACGCAGACCAGTGACCACAAATGTAAGCAAAAACAGAATCGGACTTATCCATTCATTGGATTTCAAAGGACAGGTAAGAAAGTAACAATATTGTGCTTTTACTGCGTTACTGTCAACATTTCTGAGCCCATATTGACACTGAGAGCTGTTTTGCATTCGCCCACAGCACGGCGGGCGCATTACTATTGTGAAGTAAATGACATCCACGATAGTTCCAAGTGGCATTGGGATAATGTATTATTCCTACCGGATCAATCCAGGCAGTTTCGCTGGGCATAACAAATAGCCACATCGTATGATGCTCTGAATAGCTAATACAATGGCCAATAAGTCAACGTGGCGGTCTCACAACACACGCTGGTACCGAATTAGAGCGTGCCACAATGAGAGAGGCTGTGGATGGTAACAACTAACAATAACATCCAAAAGAGACTTCTGCTGGAGATTACACTATAAAATATTGGACGATAAAAACATGCAAAAAAAGGAAAAGCTGCGGCATAATATTTTGTTTCAGGATGCATTTTCGTTTTAATATCAACCTGACCGGCCCATCCATTTCTCAAACGTCCATCACCTTTCCCGAAACCGGATATGCGCCGGCCAGCAAAATCACAGCGGTCATCCGTGAGGCCATCCGTCAGTGACCGCTACATCAATACCCATCCGTATCCGCACAGAGGCCGCCCATCAGCGTCCATCGGGAACGCACACAGACGCCACTTCCCGCCGTCCCTCGCTCTCCTTACTCTCAGACTCCCTTCGCATCTTTCCCCTTCCCTTCCAATTTTTTTTTTTCTCCAGAAATCGCTTCATTACCTTGTCTCCTAACTGATTCTCTATTTTCACTTCCTTTCCGTTCGCCAAGCTCCCCTTCCTTCTCACCCATTCCTTACATCCCATTTCATCACTTAACCACCATGTCCTCCTCTATCCTCCCACCCATTCCTTCCCCCATCCTCCCATCCCCTCTCCTCCCGCCTCCACTCACCGATCTCATCCCAGGCAGCGGCGAAGTTGGCTTTGAGCACGCGCTGCACATGGTCGGCCACTGTCAGCTCGACCTCTTCCAGCAGATACTCGTCCTCATAGCCCTCGTCCGTGTCGGGCAGGCCGGTGGCCGGGTCACAGTCCTTCACCACGTACCGCAGCGTGGCGCCGCACGAGCCTGTGGGAACAGTAGCAGACGAGATCAGGTATTGGATGGAGTAGTCCGGGGGTATAGTGGTGGGAGTCCTCCAAAGGGAGGAATCAGGGTTGAGAGGGTGAATGTTGGACTTCCAAGAATCTTTACTGAATCTTTAGCACATAGTAACAGGCGTTATTTCTATTCTACAGTGTGACAGATAAAGCCTGAGGGCATGTTTTGATGTTGTAGCACATTTTCATAAAATGCCACACATTATTCAGCATACGCTGGTAGAGCGTGACGTGGAAATGTCGCTGCAAATTCTGATGCAAGTGCACCCTTGCCAAGTCCGGCATATGGCCTGTCTGAGCTCATAATGGAAACTCCTCTGTCAGGCCTGAATTTGAGTTTAGAGTTGGATCCGTGATCCTAAGATTTGTATCGCTATAAATGGGTATCACTACTTCGGACACGCATCCCAATACGAAACAGACGCAATACAAATTGCACGGCCAAAGTCACCCACACCGAAAGAAGAGATCATCTCCGGTCCACCTATCTTATAGATACCACCGACAGCACAGGCAGCCCGACCCAGAGCGGCGTTCAGCATAGATAGTAGTGTCGTTTTTCACGGAAACACTGGGCGTAAAATTTATGGGTGGGACGTTGCATATAAATGTCACAGCAAACCACCGTACTGATTACAACATCTGGTATACAAACTGTTCCACAACTTTTCTTTGTTAAAAATGTCCACGGTAAGTAACTGCGATGTTGTAAGCAAACAGATGAAAATGAAAACAACTAATTATATCCACGTTGGAAGACTAAAAGCATTGTGCACACATCTTAGCGCTCGAACAAGTTTTCTATTTTCATTCGTGCGCCGGCGATTTCAGCCAGCCGAAATCCAGAGCGGAGCGCCGCGGCGAGCGGCACCACCTATCATCCTCAGTTTTCCATTATCTCCGGCGTCGGCTGCCGCGCGCGCCGCGCAGTGGCCCCAAACTGCCCGCTTCATTAGCACATTCGACTGGACCGCTGCACCGATATCGGGGTCAGGACCTGCGGCGGCATCCGGTCAACCCAGCTGACCTCAGCTATCATGAACTGCCGAGGTAGAGTCCAGATGTCTTTGGGATAGCCAGAGTTATCCCTAACAGTCCGAGAGAGCTCAGGTCAAATGAACGACTTAAACTGATCTTCAGTGAAACCGACCGATTGCAGGTAATCCAATGCTACCCAGAACCACCAAGACGCCCACGGCCCAGGGATTCCCCGACCGACTACCTCCGGATGCCAGTAGAGGCGGAACACCTTCAATTAAGGGGGGGGGGGGGCACTGCCGACTTTTGGTCCCATTCTTTCCATGCAACGCCCATAGGGCTAATGTTAACCCTCGCATGTGTAGGGGGGGGGGGGTCGGATGGACCCCCCATTGTTTTTCGCGAATAACTCGCGTAAAAAGCGGCTGATCGCGACGAAACTTTCAGTACCCTCGCATTGATCAATTTTACACCTACCCTGAAAATTTCATGACCCTGACCCAAATGACCTTTGACCTGTGACCTCTTTTCCGAGACCATGTTTGGCCGGAATCGCGATTTCGCGTATGTCGGCTCGCACTAGCCGCGTGTTTGCAAGCTTTTCGTGGTTTCAAACGTTCAAACATGTGATTTGATGTTACTCCCGTGTGTGTCAAGGTCACCTGAAGGTCAGGTCAGGTCATTGACCTTTGGTGACCTCGGGTGACCTCGGGTCACTTTTTCGAGTTTTACATGTTTCTAGGCTAGTTTTTGGAGCTGAATTCGAATTTAGCAACCATTTGAACATTTACGAAGTAGTTTTGGTGACTTCGTAACATGTTACGAAGCTGTCAGAGGCGTTTGACACGTACTACGAATACCCGTCACGACGCCTACTGGTTGACCTGACCTGACCTGACCCGACCTGGTCTAAATGCTTCAAGACACCATCTGTGATCAAAACTAACACGATATTCGTGATCAGCACCCCGAAAAACCCCTTAGCAGCCACACTTTACGACTTTCTAACAGGTCCCGATTTTCCCGACTTTGGGTCATTGACCTGACCTGGAAGGTCAACCAATGACCTAGGACCTTAAAATTGGGTATCATCGGCTTCCTCTCGTCACGGGCAACACGCTCGTTTTTTCCGCGAAGCTCTAGCTCGATCAGGGGCCAAACGGCAAGGGGGGGGGGTCCAACCGACCCCACCCCCCTACACATTAGAAGCTGGCAAACGCCGCACACATGCGAGGGTTAAAATGCCAAAATCAAAAGGGGCACGGTGCCCCGGTGCCCTCCCCGTTCCGCCGCCTATGCCGGACGCCCCAAACTAGCTCAAGTTATCCCAGCTCACCCAAAGCTAAATAAAAACCTGAGTAGCCAAAAACGACCCCGACCCCAGCGACAAGATAAACTACTCCCAGGTCATCCAAAGCCCCGAGGAGTCCGCCAAACCCCTTCCCCCAGCCAGCCATAGGGAACCCCAGCTGGTGAGCCAGAATCACGGTAAGGTAGCTGCGACCGGCATTTTGATCGATGTTTTCGGCGGAATAGGATATCGTGTAGTGTAAATATTACGGTCGGTTTTTGTCAGTTTGAGGGAGAAATGGATCCCAGGTTGATTTTTATGTCAAAGGCTAAACCCTTTACCGGTGCAAATGGGCAGGAATGGCGCCGCTGGCTGAACCGTTTCGAGGCACAAACTGTTACCTGGTCTGCCGCGGAACGTCTGCAGTGTTTGCCGGCCCTGCTGGAAGATGGGGCTCTGGACCTATATGCGTCGTTGTCGGCGGCTGCCCAGGCCGATTATGCACAGGTTGTCGAGGCGCTGAGTGTGCGTTACGGCTCTGAGGTTGGTCCACTGCAGGCACAGGCGGAACTGGCACGCGCGATGCAGACACCTGGGGAGACAGTAGCCGATTTTGCCGATCGTATCCGTCATCTGGGACGCGCCGCGTATCCAGACGAGGGCGTGGGAGACGCCCCGGTCGAGTTCCATTTGACGAGCCGTTTTCTGTGCGGACTGCGTAACGAGCAGCTTCAGAATCAGCTGTGCAGCAAAAATCTGAAAACGCTGTCAGCTGCAATTTCTGCAGCCCGAGAGCTGCAGACACGTCACGATGCGATGCTGGCAGTCCGGCAATCGGCTGCGGCGGCGGCTGGCGCCGTTGCAGTGGCGGCTCCTGCTGCTAACTCACAGGAGGGCGCAGTCGCGGGTCCCGTGACGGCGCTGCCGCGCGGTCGGGAAGTGGTATCAGTCGCCGGTGACTTACCTGCCGCGGGACGAGGCGGCGATGAGACGGAGACGGATCGGGTGCGGGCGCTGGAGCGCCGCATGATGGAAATGCAGCAAAGGCTGCACGAGCTCGACACGTCTGGCCACCACGGCGGGCAGCTGGGGGGCAGACAGTCTAGTCAGCTCGCCTATGATCAGTCAGCGGTGGCTCTAACGACAGCCGCGACCCCGGTCAACCTGCGCTGTTATAACTGCGGCCAGATCGGTCACACGCGGCGCGCGTGTACGGTGCAGGGAACCGCAGGTAGAGGCCGCCAGTCCACCGAAAACGTAGGCCGTTGCTTTGGATGCGGTGAGGCTGGGCACATGGTGCGTAACTGCCCGCGCTCGGCTCGGCAGTCTGCTACACCACAGAGACTTCCGTTCTGTCTCGGCTGCGGTAGGGACGGGCATTGGCTGGCGGACTGCCGCATGCTCCCAGTCCCGATGGACCAGCGGTCGCATACCGGACCAGTGCAAAGCAGCCGCCACGAGCCCCAGTACACCGGTCAGGAAAACTGATGGCGGCCGGTGCTGAGGGACAAGCATCGGCCCGGCGTCCATCAGGGTCCCAGATCACGGCGTCGGTGGTCGAGGTGCAGTTGGGAACACGGCGAGTCTGGGCCCTGGTGGATTCCGGGGCGGACTTCACGATGATTCGCGATGGTCTGCAGGAGCATGTCCAGCGGGAGCTGGGGTGTCGGCTAACGACGCCATCCCAGACGGCACGAGGGGCGGGCGGTGAGCCGCTTCACATCACGGGGGTTGTTCAAGACCTGACAATCGAAATCCAGGGAAAGACATTCGCTACTCCCAGCGCGGCAGTGGTCAAGGGACTGATGTACGAGCTGGTCCTGGGGCGTGATTTTTGCTGCCGTCATGGCACTGTTATCGATGACGAGGCGGGAGTGATCAGACTGGCCGGGATGTCAATTCGTCTGCCTCCGTACAGCGCCATTCGACCCAGTCGGGCGAGAGTTCTGTTGGCCGCCACGACGGTGGTGCCGGCGCGGTCAGTCATCGTCGTCAGAGCTTCTGTGGTACCAGTCAACGGGAAGGTGAGTAACCCGTGTGCGCTGCAGGGAGTGATCGAGCCCAGTCACACGGCGCTGAGGGAGGACCTCCTGATTCCGAGGGAGGTGGTGACTGTGGATGGTAATGGCACTGTTCCGATACAGCTGACTAATGTCGGTTCCCACGAGGCCAGATTTCTTAAGGGCAGCGATATCGGGACGCTGTACACGATTCTGCCGGGAGGTGACAACGAATTCGATCTGAGTGAGGATGATGGTCTTCACGCCGGCGCTGTCACCGGTGGCGGGTCGCCGCGGGGCAGCGACGGCGACCAAGGCGATGATGATGATGTTCCGGCACCAGTCACAGCAGTCGACGTGGACGGCTCCGACATGTCTGAGGATGGCAAGTCCCGGCTAAGAAGCCTGGTGTCGGAGTACCGGGACATATTCAGTCAGCACCCAGGAGACATTGGACGCACCCACTTGGTGCAGCATCGGATTGACACAGGCGATGCCACTCCGATCCGGCAGCCGGCCCGCAGGATACCGACGTCAATACGAGACCAAGTGGAGCTGCAGAAGGAGCAGATGCTGAGGGACGGGGTGATAGAGGAGAGCACCAGTCCATGGTGTTCCCCCGTCGTCCTGGTGCGGAAGAAGGACGGCTCTTTTCGCTTCTGTGTAGACATGAGGGCGGTGAATGGAGTCACGAAAGGAGTGGCATACCCTCTCCCTCGAGTTGATGACGCGTTGGACTCAATGGCCGGTGCGCAATGGTTCACCACCCTGGATATGGCCGCTGGTTATTGGCAGGTTGGCATGAGCCCGGAAGACAGAGAGAAGACGGCCTTCACGACGGGACGGGGTCTGCAACAGTTCCGCGTGATGCCGTTCGGCCTAAAAAACGCCAGTGCGACGTTTCAGCGCCTAATGGAGCTGGTGCTGGCAGGGCTAGATACGAAAACGTGTCTAGTTTACCTGGATGATGTCGTTCTATTCAACAGAACTGAGAGCGAACACCTGGATACACTGGAGGAGGTCTTCGGGCGGATCCGGCGTGCAGGCCTCAAGCTGAAGCCAAGCAAGTGTCACCTAGCCAAGAAGGAGGTGACATTCCTCGGCCATCAGGTGTCGGAGGAGGGCATCCGTCCCGACCTAAGGAACGTCGAGAAAGTGCTCACATGGCCGGCCCCAGTAACCGATGATGAAATGAAAAGTTTCCTCGGCTTGTGCGGTTATTACGCAAAATTTATCGAAAACTACGCCGAGGTCAGCCGGCCTCTGAGGAGCGCTGCACTGTCTCCGGGGCGATTGGACTGGACAGCCGAGATGACTCACGCCTTCAACCAACTCAAAAGTGTGCTGGCGTCACCTCCGGTACTGTCGCTGCCGTCGTTCAAAGGGACATTCGTGCTGTATACCGATGCCTGCAATGGCTCTGTGGGATCAGTACTGGCAGAGCGGGTCGGTGAGACCGAACGGGTCGTTGCGTACGACAGCAAGGCGCTGACGAAGTCCCAAATGAAATGGCCGACCTATGATAAGGAGCTGTGGGCCATAGTGCACGCGATTCGGAGATTCCGACAGTACACCGTGGGTGCTAAATTCCTAATCGTGACAGACCACAAACCCCTCGCAAACATCCCACAGTCCATCGCAGTGGAAAGGGACGGGACCGGCAGACGGGGGAGATGGGCAGTGGAATTGAGCACATTCGACTTCGAAGTGGCCCTGAAACCGGGAGTCGACCACGGGAATGCGGACGCGCTGTCGAGACGCCCAACGAGGCTCAAGGAGGCGCTTCCAGACACAGCAACAGCGGTAACTGCCCTCATCTCAAGCGAAGATGCTGGCGTGGACAGCACCCGAGCCGCTGACACGGCCGTCGCGTCGTGGCTCTGTGCCCTCGTTATGGCCATCACCATGGTGATCGCGAAAGCCGCTCTCACCCCGGCCGAGGACAGGCAAGATGACGGATCTGCAGCAGTCATGCGGCGAACCGCGCGTGATGACGGCTCCTCGGGCATCAGTCGGGTCGAGGGCGGGCCGCCCAGTCCCGACGGTGGCACCGGGGATGCGTCACGCACAGGGGCGGTCAATGCTGTTGAGCAGACGATCGAGGGTGGAGCAGATCCCATCGGAGACAGAATGGACACGGGACAGGACATTCGTCGCGCACAGGAAAACGACGGCGTGCTGCAAAAGATACGCGGTTGGTTGAGTCGCGGCGAGCAACCAAAGCCGGCCGAGATGGGAGAGTGGAAGCAGGTGCTCAACTCCCGATGGGCCGAAGTAAAGGTCGTCGATGGGGTGGTCGGAATCACGTCTGGGGACACGTTTCGGGCGGCTGTGCCAAAGAAGCTGCGGCATGATGTCATGGCAATGGCACACGACCACGTCACGAGCGGGCACTTGGGGCGTCAACGCACCTCGTTCCGTGTCAGACGCCGGTTTATCTGGCCCGGCATGTACGGAGAGATCCGTGCGTTCTGTGAGGGCTGTACCCTCTGCCAGAGGAGGCAGCGGCCAGCCCCGGCCAAACGGGCCCCGATGGTGACAGAGTTGACCTCCAAACCATTCGAAAGAATTGCAGCGGATATCACTGAGATGCCGACGTCACTCAGAGGAAATAAGTGTGCCCTAGTCATAATGGATTATTTTTCCAAGTACGTTCGGATTTACCCAATGGCCAACCAGAAAACAGAGACCGTCTTGGAGGGCCTCCTTGACTGGGTCCACGACTTCGGGGTCCCGGAAAGGCTCCACTCCGACCAAGGCAGCCAATTCGAGTCCCGACTTTTCCAAGCGATGTGCGAGAGACTGGGCATCAAAAAGACACGCACTACTCCGTACCACCCCGAGAGTGACGGCATGGTTGAGAGGTTCAACCGCACACTCAAGGATATGATCAGCAAGTACATCGACAAAGAGGGGCTGCACTGGGACGAGGAAGTAAAGGCGTATGCGATGGCGTACAACTCCTCGGTGCACAGCACCACGGGCTACACACCGTACTTCCTAGTGCACGGGTTTGAACCCCGGATGCCCCTGGATGCAGCATACGGTCCACCTCCTGAAGCGGTGCCAGTGCGGAGCTACTTGGAAGATCGGCTGCGGGTCATTCGCGCCGCGTATGAGCGAGTACGGAGCAACTCTGCACGCGCGTCACAAGAAGCCTGCAAGAGGTACAACCAGAAAGGGCGAGCACATGCCTATCAGGTGGGAGACAAGGTCCTGGTGCGCGACTTCACAGCTTCAGCAGGCGGGAAGCCAAAGCTGGGCCTGCCTTACAAGGGACCGTGGACGGTTGTTGGTCACATCGACGAGCGGAACAGCGGGGTGGTCTACAGGGTTGTGGGGAGCGATGGGAAGACCCGGGTGCTTCACCACAACCACCTGAAGCCGTTTAAAGAGAAACGGCAGCGGACCGGCGGCGAGAGGACCGGGCAAGACAGAGAGGCGACAAGAGTCCGCCAGGCCGCCCCTACGCCCCGACCAGCAGATGAGCAGGGCGGAGGTCGGTTCGCGGACGACGAGCGGAGTGGAATTCCTCAGCATCTGCTGCTCTTCCAGTGTCGTCCTCCGGCGGCAGGAGCTCCTGGGGGAGTGGGGGAGGGGAGAGCAGACGAGCCTCCTATCTACGGCCCACCCACTCCGCGTTTCACGCGGGCTGGCCGTATGTCGCGGCCGGTCGTACCATATCAGGCGGGTTCCGCTTTCTAAGGGGTGTGCAGTATCGCCTAAATGTCCGCGGTGTATTTTGTATATATTCGCCAATAACGCGTCGTTTGATTTCAGACCTGCGGGAAACATCCGTACTCGTAACCTGATCCCATGGCCGAGGGGGACGACATCCTGCAGCAGATCTTGGGGGAGGACGAGTGGGAGACCATCCTTTTTTCCTTCAACATGGCCCCAGGAGATCAGGGCGATGCTCCGGCGTCGCCGCCGCACAAGAGGAAGGCAATAGAAGGGTCGGAGAGCTCTCCAAGGCGGAAGGTTGCCGACGGGACCGCGGTCCGCGATGGTCCGCCGAGGGGGAATGGCGGGTCGCCAATCCCCTCTCCGGTGGAACAGGAAGGGTCGGAGAGCCCTCCAAGGCGGAAGGTCGCCGACGGGACCGCGGCCCGCGATGGTCCGCCGAGGGGGAATGGCGGGTCGCCGATCCCCTCTCCGCTGGAACACCCAATGAGACCGTTGGATGATACGGGGCGGCCCTCCGGTCTCATAATCGGCGATTCTATTGTGCGGCATGCCGAATTTGCCACTAATGCCCGTAACTGGCGAGTGGCAGTATGGGTGCCGCCCGCTAACATCGGCAAGCATTGGGCAGGATGCCTGAGCAGCGGGGCATTGATCGACGTGGTTCGTGCATGGGCTAATACCAATGAAGTGTACCCGGCAGCCATAGCACTGTGGCTCGGGGGTAACGATGTTTACCCCCGCAATGGACCACCCAGAGAAATGAGCCAGGAGCTGTGGTCGGCAGTGACCGCCCAGGTGTCAGAAGTGGCCACCATTGCACCCGTCATTCTGGTGGGTCCGACGCCGCGGCCCTCGCGGGATGGGTTGACTGCCGAGTGCGGGGCGGCCAAGTGGGAAAACACGGCTGCGTTCGACCTGGAGAGAAATGCATTTGACGAGCGACACCTACGGGGTCGTGCGGCAAAAACTTTCTCTGTCCGCGGGCGCCACTGCAGCGACACCTGCCGTGTGGCTCCAACACTATTGGCTCAGTCTGTGCGCCCACGCCGTGCCGCGAGCACCGATCCTACACATTGTTCAGCGTTCTTGTCTTTCCGATTGTAGTTGGACCACATCTGGTGAGTTCTCCCCACGTGGTGGGTGCATTACGCCGAGATGGCCTGGCTGGGCCGTGGTGTCGTATGTTTATGTTCGCCCAGTGGGCTCGCGGCACTGGCAGCCGGCTCTCAGTTAGGAACTGCCAGACCAAAGTACCAGTCGCTGGCTGTTTTATTTTTTTTTCTATCATTGCCTCTAGGGCCCTTGCCGCAGGTTCCTGCACCACCGACAACTGTGGTGTCCCCTACGGCCGCAGGGGCGCGCCGCGGCCCGCGATCGCGTCGTCGGCCATAGCGCGTTTGCGCCGGCGACCGTATACGCAGTTACGCTCGTGCCGCAATTCAGGGAGTTACGTCTTATGCTGCCACCAGACTGCTAGCCTCGTATCTTGTTGTATTCATCGCCCTGTCCACGCGCATGACCTAATGTCTCTGTGCACCCAAGGCCAAGCCACCCTGACGCCATCTTGGCGGGTCCGAGCAGCAATCGTGTGACCTCTGCCCAGCGATCGCGTGATCGTGACGTCAGCGGTAGGTGTGGACACCTCCAGCGCTGGTGGCGCCGCGGCGGCAGCGACAGCAACTGCTGGTAGCCACGTGGCCGCCAGCGGCGCAGGCGCGGGCGTGTCATTACGTAACCGTCATCCGCGCCGTGAGGCGGCCCGGGTGATTCACCCGCCGTGACGTCAGCTGACCGTGACCGTGGCCTAGCGGCCTTTGGCCCGGCGACCGGACCGCAGGTCCGCAGTTGATTGGGGGTCGTCTTGCACCGGGTCTGCAGCGGGCCATCTGGGCTGGAGTCAGGTCACTGCTGGCTGTATGCCACTCTGTGGGAAGCAGCGTTAGTCGGTCACAATTTGGCCAGACGTGTACGCAATCGTGTATGCCTGAGAGGCAGCGTTAGTCGGTCACAGATTGGCCTGACGTGTACGCAACCGTATATGCCTGGGAGGCAGCGTTAGTCGGTCACAGATTGGCCTGACGTGTACGCAACGGTGTATGGGCTGGAGTCAGCTCACTGCTGGCCGTATGCCACTCTGTGGGACGCAGCGTTAGTCGGTCACAATTTGGCCAGACGTGTACGCAATCGTGGATGCCTGAGAGGCAGCGTTAGTCGGTCACAGATTGGCCTGACGTGTACGCAACCGTATATGCCTGAGAGGCAGCGTTAGTCGGTCACAGATTGGCCTGACGTGTACGCAACGGTATATGCCTGAGCTGCAGCGTTAGTCGGTCACAGATTGGCTGGACGTATACGCAACCGTGTATGCTATATCGGTTTCGTCCGCGTCCCACTCTGGGAGCGTCCAGGGCTTACGTAATTTTGTTTTTCTCATTGCAGGCATGCTCGTCGTAGGGGACAGCTATGCTGTCCACCTCCCCCGCCGCTGTTCGCCCCACCTTGCCGTGGCGGCGGCCGGTGTTCGCGGAGGCTGCGTCAATGACGACGGCTTCAGGCGCTGGGCCATCCGGGCCGCAGTTCGTGCCCGTCCAAAATGGTACGCTGGACCCGGGAGTTGAACGGCAACGTGTCGGTGACGTGTGTTGGGCGATGCCTGACCGAGCGTCGTCGCCGCGGGAGAGAGTCAGAGTACCTCCTGACAGCGGCCGCGGCCGCGAACTACTTCCAGTCCGACGGCATCCACCTGACTGCGGCCGGATATCGGAAGATAGCCGCACGGCTGCCGCCGTGGATGGCCCCGCGGCAGTGAGCGGGAGGGATATGTGTGCTGGATAGCGGAGTGGTGGCGCTGCTCCACCGCTGCAACGAGCACACTTGGTAACACGGACCTGAGGGCGTGTCGCGCGGCTGCGTGGTGATATGCGACTAATTACCTGAGCGGGCGGACGCCCAAGGGCGGCACTGTGTATATATTAGGCTCTGGCTGTCCCGGTCTGTGGCGAATTCGCTGGAGATTCGCCCCGGCGCGGTGTGAATTTGTGTTCGACGAACACAAATTGTATTGTATTGTGTTGTGTATCGTGATTGCTCGCCGCTGACCCGAGGGGCACCGGAGTGCGGACTTGGTTTGCGTATCATCGTGACGCTCAGCCGGGCGTGGCGCCAGGCACCCGTGCTGCCATTTTCGCTATGATTTATTCGTAGATGTGTGCGCGATTGTAGGTCTGCGCGTGAGGCTGAGGCCGGGGCGGGTGAGCAGGGTATGAGGTTGGTTTGTCGAGTGCTTACCGTGGCGTAGATCTGTTCGTCATTCATGTGATAGTGTGCCGCAGGGGAACGGTTGAGTGGTGTCACCCGGGTTGCCGTTACGTACAGATGTAGGTAGGTACTTTCCCTGTCAAGGGGGGAAGGGTGTAGAGGTTTGTAGCGGCCGGCAGCTGCTGCCACCTAGCGGCACGGCCCGGAAGTTGTCGGCGCGCGCCGGCGCGGCCGGCGCGGCAGGCCGGCCCCCGCCGAAGTTAGTTGGTAGCACTGCTGCTCCACGGCGTACATTTCCTACCAGCCCATAGGGTTTACATGTTAAATGGCCTGTTTTCGGCGAGCGATATCTCGGTCAACCTTTGAAGGAATCAATGGTTCTTAGTCTCAAATGATAGATTGATGAATTTTCTTTCGACAATTCCTCTACCATTTTTCACGAAACCCAGCCGATCTTCTACGGCGTACAGGGTAAAGATTTCTCTGCACGCCAGCACCCGCGATCCGCCTCTCCGATCGTCGGCGCGCGGTCCTCGGTAGCGCAGTCGGTAGCGTATCGGGCTACGGATCCGAGGGTCGTGAGTTCGAATCCTGGGAGCGCCGTGTGATTTCGGCTAGAATTGAATGATGTAGAATCTTGAATGTTTACGTAGTCAATTATTGATAGCTAATTGAAAGTATCTGCGCACTAATCGGCCCCTAAAACCTGTTATTTAAGGAATTTAATAAATGAATGTCACGTGCGCGTCACGACTGCCAACCATAAGCGCTACCATATTCTAGTTTGAACTAACTTTTTGCTAGTCCCGACCACATATAGTAGGTTTTCTAGTAGTTATACTAGAAATTCCTACCAAAGTTCGTCCTACCCTTCACTCAATATACCCTGCGGCAGGCAGTCGGCTGGCGGGCCGCGAGCCGAGAGGACGGGGACGCGGGGCTGCCGATGTGTGTGTACATAGTATTGTGTGAAAGTGAAAATACAGAAGAAACGTTACAAATGCATTACTGCCTCACTACTTATCAGAACAGCTGTGCAGGAAGACAAGACTGAATCACATCAGACTCCGTCGCAGTGTTGATCTATTCATCGTTATCACTGACTTGAGGAAACCAATTCACTGAAAACTCTTTTAAATAATTTCAAAATTCCTTTATATTCCCATACTGGGCCTAGTCTCAAAGTTCTGAGACTGTTGCGCCATTCCACCACACTACGAGCGTTGCCTGGTCTCAGAGGTTAGCCCAGCTAGTCCAACTGTTGGTGATTGGTGGCTAAACTCCAGCACTGGCCCCTCCCCAGGTGACCCATCTGCAGCCGGCGACTCGGCGTTACGCCGCTAGCGGTGACCAGCCGTGGGCGGCAGCTACTGACAGGCGGATACCGCCCATAATCTGACAGCTGTGGTGACAGTCGGTGACTGGCTGGGGCGGACTGGATCGATACACACCTAATGCCGTCATCCGGTGATATCAACAGTCAGCAGTGAGCGTGCGACTTCACAAAGCACTCACAGTCAGCAAACAATAAACAGCCAAGCTTACTTGGCGGGATGGGTGGGTGCAGTTTACAAAGTCTACGCTTGATGGAAGAGCACTACAACAATCACCTGGATGTTGTGCGCTATAACACCCAGCATCTCTTCTCCCAAAATACCGATTCCCAACCACACAGCCGAGAGATCCTGCCCCCTTTGAACCATGCTCTTTCCTTACATCCCGCCGGGACCGCTCCGTCTCCCTCCCACCCTCAGGGGGTCACGAAGGTCGGGTAAAAGACGCCTTCTCAGCCGCAGACTCGCGTGACTCGGAGGACCAGCTCGGGCGGCGGGTCCGGTATCTGTCAGCCGGGCGCCGCCCACTTCAGTGAATAATGAATATAGAGCACAAATGTTGGCTCGAGCGGCGCTGAGTTACGGCCCGGCTAACGGCGTCTGTGCGGGAGCCGCCTGGCCGGATGCCTCTTACGGCGACCATTATGGAGCCCTGAAATGGACACTGCTCGCATGCCGCCGCAGAGCCCGGCACTCGACCCCTGGTGGCCTCTGAACACCCCAAAACGGCCGCTCAACAGGCGTGCCCAAGGACAGGACGAGTTCAGGAGTTCAGGTGCTGCTACTCAAAGTGGACAAGGAAATCATCACAGACAAGGAAATCATCACCGAACTTGACTGAATGGAATCGTGACTCGTAGGTGCGAGCCTGGGCAATTTGTAAAAAGTCTGTACAACCTCACCATTCAGCCAAATTGTTATAACTAGGTTTTAGTTTCAGTAGTTCTCAAAAAGTAAAATCGATAAGTAATCCTGAGAAGAATAATAAAAAAACATCCAGCACATCGGCGTCGAACATCTGTCAAAATGATCCATTTCCTTGATGGATCCCCATGCCGCAGCACAACACATCAGCGTGAGTAGCATCTCCTGACGACTGACCTCCCCCCCCCCCCCGGTCCCGGGGGACCGACCTCCAGGGACCGCCCGCGGAGAGGCAGGGACAGACCGCCACCAGGGGCCGTGGGGGGCCGACAATTAGTGGTGATCACCGTCCATTCGGTGGGCCGGCACCCGCCGCGGGACCGCTGGGAACGGTCCGCAACCAGCGGGGCACAGGAGGTCGAGGAAGCCATCAGCGAATGGCCGACAAGAAACGACAGCGCCCGGGAGCCGAGGAAAAAGTCCCGATGTGCTTATCGATTTATCCTTTGTCATGGCTAGTTGAGCTTGAACGTTAAAGAGCACGATAAATCCTAGCGGGAGTTTTTAGAGAGATGGAGCTTCAGATAAAAATCAGGTCAGCAAACATCACCGCTATTCAGTTTACACGGCGAAATCCTAGATGATTTGGCGTTGTATTGCATTTCTGCCTATCTCACTCCGCTTCGAACAATTTCCCTGGTAGGTGATCGGAGAGCGATAGCTTCATCCTCCAGAGCATCGTTCGGAATTGTCAGGCCACATTTCCACGCTGTGCTAACAAGACTTCCACAAGAAAACAAACTTCATCTCATCCACTTAACCATCAAAGCTATTACAAAAGTCCCACTAACTCGTCGCAGAGAAAACGTTCGCCAGTCTAACAAAAGCGTTGAATGTTTCAGGAAAACCATTCGGAAGAGAGCCACCGCGCTGTCACGCCGTAGAAAGTTTGCTCGCGCCGAGAAAGAGAAAGAGAGAGGCCGAGGAAAGAGGAAACGATGGGAGAGAGCAGCCGTGGAGCGTGTCGGATGGCCAAGTGCGGGCGCTTCAGCAAGTTAAAAGGATCTTTTGAGTGGGTGGCACCGGCTGAAAGATGGCATTAATAGAAAAAGGGTAGATAGATGGATCAGAGGCAGGAAAAGTGAATAAAAAAAACATTGGGATTCTTGATGACATATAGCATTTTATCCTGTCGTTCTTTTTTAATAACGAGCATGTTCAATTAAGTATATGTTTAATTTAATTTCACAATTTAATTAAGCGTTGAATTTATGGGTAATAATGCACAACTAACCAAAATACAACAGTAGCGGCGGAACACCTTCAATTAAGGGGGGGGGGGGGCACTGCCAACTTTTGGTCCCATTCTTTCCATGCAACGCCCATACATAGGGCTAATGTTAAAATGCCAAAATCAAAGGGGGGCACGGTGCCCCGGTGCCCTACCCGTTCCGCCGCCTACGAAATACAATATAATTTAAAAAATGGGAACAAAGGCGGAACAAAGGCGAAATTAGTTGGTCTGAGGGCTAGCCATGGTCAGGCAGAACATCACGCCATCTGGAGATCACTTCTTCAGAGTATTGTAGCGAGCGCACGATAGGCACCAATCAGCGGCCGCCTCGCGCCGTGAGAGCGGGGTACGTAAGCTGGTGGCAGCGCCGGAAAACACGCAACAGGTAATAATGGTGAGTTGGAGAACGGGGAGGACTATCGATACGTGAGGTGGCAGAATGAGTGTCCAATAATGGACAGGACAGGCGGAGCGTGATTCTCTGCCACGGATGAGTTTTGTTTTTGCCGTTTAGACATACTTTGGCTGTCCCCACTTGGCTAGCTAAATTGTCAATTACACCTCCTCTCGGTAACATATTTAATGCCTTCTCACCTCTCTGAGAGTAGTACAGCGAACGTGGCATGACTTTCACTAGCCTAGTGCCCTCTAAAAATGACTCAAGGTTACGGAGCAATATTAAATTGAAATACCAAGCAACGGTAAGATTTGACAGGATAGTGTATCTCCCCGTCAACTGGTGTGAAACTACTTTTCAGCCAAGTAGCAGCCCATCTGCAGCTCAACTCCTGTTGTACTTTCACCTACCCTGCGGCATTTTTCCTGACGACTTTAGACAAGAACTTTATTTACGAACGCGACGGAAAACTACGAGAGAAAGAACACGCGAAGTTGGCCGGCTTTGGGAATTGTACTCGGCCGAACTGCAACCAAGCAGGGACGTTGCTAGTAACTTAGTCATTACCGAAGATATTTCATAAGGTACATCCTGGACTCACTAGGCCTTACTGATATTAGCTCATTCGACACAGTGCATAAAAACCTACTAGTTTCTGTAAGGAGACAATTAAGATGCATGTAAACTAATTTATGTAGAACTAATACAGCAAGTAGCTGAAATTAAACAGAGCTAGTCGTAAACACCAGCCCACTTTATCTGCTTTGAGCTTTCCGTGTGCACAAAACGCGGCACATTACTCTTGCAATTGACAGCGGAATGAGACCAACAGCTGCTTATTATTTGCCAACAACAAGTGCGACCTCAAAGTTCCCTCATTCTGAAAGCAGTTGAGCTGGCGGCTGCGGGCGGCGGGCCTCTGACCGATCTTCTGATGTGGGCGGCTGGTATTTGAACAATGCACTACTGCAGGAAGCGGGTCGCTGACCTGTCTGCAGCTAAGGATAGCTATAGGTAGAGGACTTGACCCGGATGGTTAGATCGATCTTCGGTTCCGGCCAGCTGAGCCTCGACCGCTTCTCAGCTCCGGACGACGGACATTTGACCGATGGGCCGGGGGCGGCCCATATTTGACCGAACCTCAGCTGGGGGCGGCTGAGATTTGACCGGTCGACTGGCGTGGGCCGGGCTGCGGCCGACCGGCGGTCCCGGCTAATTGTCCGCGGCGGCTAATAGCCCCCGGCCTGTCGCTGTCATGTAGCCGGCCATGACAAACGAGGCCGAAACAGTGAGGAATGGCCGGGTCACGGCCCGCCGTCTAAATCACAGCTCAGGTGGTGCCGAGCGCAACCAAACTGGGAACAAGGCCGCGCGGAGGACGGGGAGGCGAGACAGCGTGGGTGACGAGATTGTTGAGCATGACCATCAGATGCAATTGAATGGTTAACTACCCCGTCCTTAGGTACCGGAGAGCTTGGGTACCGGAGACGGCGATTGCTTTACGTTTACCGACTGATGATTTGAGCACTGCTTGCGAATTCACGCAGACTCAACTTGAGATCCCCAAGAAGCGTGCAGACAAATTTAGCTAGTATTTCAATATTTCTACGAACTTTCGCAATTCCTATCAATCATTCAGTCCAATCACTTCCCAACTGAGCACAACTACCAGAGAACTAATTAGAGACGGACGAAATAGGCCGATAGATCCTTAAAATAGTAACAACCTTCCAGCCTCTCCAAATGCAGAAAGCTTACGGATCCTTGTTAGCGAGGGAGGATATTGCTAACGAAGATCCGCGACATCATCTCAAAATAGCCATGACTTTCCGAACCCTATTCGGGGCATAGTCGGACCGACAAAACTTGCTGTCTTAATTAATCGACCGGATTTTGCCTGAGGGCGTATAAACCGCCACACCACCGAGTGTTACTACCTTGCGATTTCAGAAGCGATGTACCGGCGTAGAAGCGTGGCAGTCAAAACTGACAAAAAAGGAAAAATGGTGGGTAGGAAGAGCAAGAACCGCGAATTCGCGTGATCAATCATGATTGTAATTTACTGATCAATACATCTCTGCGATACAGCACGTGCCGGGAGTAAACGCATTCGCTAGGTATGGATAACATATCAGGGAACTTTACTAAGAAGTCTCCGCAGCGTCAAACGCGCTAATGGTGTATGCGCACTATGTATATTGCTCGTTAGGCTTCTTTATGGCGATGACAATGCGAAGAATGACGTCGGAGTCGGAGACGTGTTTGAAACGCATAATAATGTATAAAAGCTTTGCTACTGTTAAAGAGTTCTTCTACTAAGAGGAAGGATAAGAAATAAAATAAGAATACTTATTCACGTATTAGATCCGCCCGGATCTCGATGTTGGTTCATTCCTTCGATCTTCTAACCCCTTCCATTCTCCATCCCCACAATATCCCACCCCCGTCCCCCGAGCCCCCGCTCCCCCCCCCCACCCCTCAGCGTCTTACCGACGGTGGCCATTAGGTCGTCGGGCAGCTTGATGAGCGTGTAGCAGGTGTTGGTGACGTTGTACTCGAGCCGCGCGCACGGCAGGGTGGCCACCACCTCGAAGCCGTCAGCGGCCTCCAGTTGGACGGTCACGTCCTCCAGCAGCTGGTCGTTCAGCGTGTTCTTGCAGTCGAACTGAAATACAGCGGAGGGCAGCCGGTCAGACGTGTCAGAAGAACGAAGCAAAGGTATGATAGACGATACGAAATAAGAGGCGCAAAAACGGGCGAGTGACAACACTATCAAATTAGTAGCTACGCAAAGGTCATCATCAAAATACGAAGGAAGCTACTTGGAATAAAAATTGCTTGAAGAAGCACAAGAAAAACAAGTGATGAAACCAGCACAATGATCACGCCTGAAAAGTGATGTCAGAGTGCCAGAATGGAACCAGCACATGGATACTCGGAGCCGCCAACTCCGCATTGAGCACACTATGCTGATTAATCACCTGTACTAGGCCCAATGTCGCCAGTTAGCACACCAATTCAATCAATAGTTCAGGCACGGGCAGCCAACGTGTTGTCCCAGTCAAACAGGCCCGCCCTAGTTTGCCGAGTTGGAAGAGTGGGATGGCGAAGTGGAGATGCGTTCGTTGTAATTCAAAACGGCCACTGCCCCCGTGCTGGGACCGAGCGCACTGATGATAGAAGCCGGAGAGGTAAATACGCGGGAAAACGTCTCCGGAAACGTCGCGATAGAACAGGACTACCGTCCGATTATTTTAGGACACGAGACCATATATGGAATGGTGGAAGCCGAACAATGACTCTTGTCGGTCTTGCCTGCATCCGGCGAAGACAGCTGGAAATGGAAATGAGCACTGCACACTGCTGTATCCGGATTCCGGTGCCGTTCTTAGTACCGAGATAAGAGCTGAGCCAGGAGCCATGGCCTTCAACGGATGACGGTGAACGGCATCACTATTTTTCGCCGACGTGTCACGTGTCATTTTCGACATCTGTGAAATGGCGGAATAAATATTTTGAAGCAGAACCCGATTGCACCGCCATATCAACAAATATGAAAGATAGAACGGTCGTTTCAGTCATCTTCCCAAAAATATCATAGTTACGTGTCAGACGCATCAGCACTCAACGTGGCCCAGTTCCGTTTACAAATAATAGCCAATCGGGTGAAAAAGAAACTTGATCCACAAAGAGGCAAGCACACAAGTGCATATGGTCAACGGCACGGAAAGAACGCCATGCGACAAAAACACACAAAAAGATGTGGTCCAACATTGTATGTGACCGACAGCGACCACAAAGAGCGCGCTGTTACATTGATAAAACACGGGGTAAAAACGAAGCAAATAAAAAGATGAAAAGATTGAGGTCGAAAAGAGAAAAGAGCATTGTTCCAAGCTTTATACAAAATGCATCGTTATTATGGGTTCACTTCAATCGAAACGTCAGGAACATAACACCGCAATATCTGTCACGAAATGCCATATCCCAAATAAAGCCATTCATAAAAAATGTGCAACCGACCTGCATATATACAATAAAAAATTGATCTGCAATACTCCATGAATTGCACTGGTGTGGAAGGCAAATGGAGAATGTTTTAAAAGCTGCAAAATTCATATTGACCCGCATTCGATAGAGGACAAAGAGCCAGTCCAATCACATCATTCCAAACGCTGCTTCAGGATATTTAAAGGTCGTGCAAATCATGAATACCTCCGGATGCATATTGACCATTGTGTACTACTCAAGGATGATCCTGACCAATTCTGATCCTGGCCTACCTTCACCGATCGGCCTGGGTCACGAATGACCTGCCTATTGTCCACAGCACAATATTGGGCAGCGTTGTGAATTGATAACGGTAATTGAGCACTAAGCAGCTATGTCAGTCAATCGAGAGACGGCAAGTATCCTCATCAATTATAGAGCAAATCTTGTAGCTATCGAATGACAGCAAAGTTACATGTGAATCCAAACATGGATATTTACAGATAATGAGGGATTTGAATATCTGGAATCCAAACAACTTTCAATCAGACTACAACACCCCGATCCGATCCTTTGCTAGGAATCTTTCACAGAAAATACTAAACACAAACAATGCCGGGTAATACATACACAAGATGCACCATTTACGGAGATCGAGATACCGACAACCATCGACAAGCCCCGTCCTGCCAGCGTCGCCATTGCAGACACAGTCGTTTTCAGAACGGACCGTAATCGGGTTTGGAGCGGAATGTCTGTATTATCGGGACGTTTTCTTACGATCGTACCGCTGAAAAGACCGGTACATCGGATGCCGATCGGTCGCAGCCGGCTGTCAATTGACAGCAACAAAGCCAGCAAATCTTCCACACACAATGCGACACAGCCGCACCATCAGGTCAACAACACTCAGTATTATTCAGACGCAGTAAGTCATGTGGCGGGGAATTTACTCGTTCGCCTATTTGGAGCATAAAGATAGTCACTAAAAGCGTCGCCATCAGTTGAGCCCTGTATCGGTTAACAGAACCATGCGACCAAGCCGATCTTGCTCAGAGAGTAAAAAGGCAAATAAATAATGTCACGGGAAGATCAAAGTTTCCTACACAGACAGGCATTTTAAGATCGGCATGCGTTCTCCATCTCAGCCTTGAACATTTGTTTAGATGGTGAATTTTGCTCCAATAAACGGATGCAGTGATACCAAAGGTGAATAGCTGGAATCCAAACAACTTTCAATCAGGCTACAAAGGTGCCGGTTGCTCATACGCGCCAGGGTACCCAGCCAAGGCCAGGGTCATGGGCCGGTCTCGACGGAGGGTCACAGGATGTGCGCCGTGCCGCCATGACTGACGTCAGGTGGCGCCGACCGCCGCCGATGGTCATCAGGTCAGGCTGACGCGCTCCCGTCCAATAACACCGTCTGCGCGACGGACCGGCAGCGACGGACCGACACCAGTCGCCTCTGAACGGCGCCGACGGACCGCTGACGTCACCAACCGACCGAACGGGGACGGGCCCGCTCACCGCGGAACGGACAACTGCAGACTCAGCCGCCGCGGGACCAGCGGCGGCCACTGAGCACAAAGGTCAAGACGTCCAGACGGTAAAGATTCAGCAGCGGTAAAACACCCAACGGAGATAAGCCGGGAGGTTGTGATATTTGGTTGTGCTTTTGAACCTACGTCACTGCGATTACCGGTAGTCTGTTTTTCGTATCTTCTACCTTCACTCAAAGACGGTAAACTCTCTAATCACGTGCTCCAGCGAACATCTAATTAAATCAACACCGCTGCAAAGTCAATTTTTATCTCGAACGCAAGATCGAACGTCTGTCCCCTTGGCCTATCTCGTTAATCAAAATGCAATGTTCTTTGTCAAGTGAAATGCATTTGCATAAAAAGGTGTCATCATATTTTCATTCTGGCAAAATTATCCCTTTCTAATTTCATTATGTTTTCAAACAACAGAAGGGCAATGGCCTTGGTCTCAGACAAGACAAAATGATCGTAACGTTTTCTTTCAACGTTTCAAAGCAAAAGAAATGTGGGTTAGGTGACTGAAATAAGGCGGGGAAGAAGGAGCACAACCAACGAATATCGCCAGAATAACGAACTTACTTCCTTGGATATCAGAAAGAAAAGTGTTGAAGGCGCGGAGATACACCGACGGTGTTGGCACAGTTCAACTCCGTCATGCTTTCAGCGCAATATTGTGGCGGTCACACTTCGGCCTCCCCTCACTGTGCGCGCGCGACCGCCTCCTGCCGTCTACTTCCCTCACTCGGTAGGTCACTTCGCTCTTCAACTGGAGAACCTCGAACGGTCCTATCCACTTGTTGGACAGCTTCGGACTGACGCCTACCTTCCTGTTCAGGTTTGACACCATGACGAGGTCCCCCGGGGCGTGCTGACTGAACCTGACGGTCTGTTTCTGGCTGTAGGCGCGCCTGCTATACGAAATATGGTGTTATTGTTGCTATTACCTGCAATCATAATATAAGCCCTAAGGCGTTGGTGATTGCCAGTGGTCAAAAAGTCATGTCAGATGATAAAGATCACCAGCAGCTTTCGACAATACCTAATAGCTGCTAGAACTAAAAATGTTTCGACGGCGCTGTAGTTCAATCGGTTGACAAGGTTTGGTCAGATTTGTCCAAACATGTTAAGCTCGGGAGTTTTTTGAATTTATGACCTTCAGTGGCCTTCACTATTGACCTCAGCAAAATGCGGTATATACTATATACGTATACTGCTGAAAGTAATTGTTGAGAGCTCTATCGATTCTTGCCCGCGTCTTCGTATCTTTTTTACTTTTCGGGATGATCGCGTGAGGCAGATAGGAAAACTAAGATGAAGCAAATCTGCCTGGGGACCCCCAAGCGGGCGTGGGCTAAGACAATTTTGTTATTCGTCGGTGTAAAAGTTATCGCAACGTTAATAAAGCAAAACATAAATAAAGCATTTGAAAAAAATATGGCAGAGCATAAAACACATTTAGCTTCTTTTACCCAATGAAAAGGAAGTGCAAGGTTTAAACTTTAAGCAAGAGCGCTTCGCACAATGCAAGTACCTATGAACAGCAAAACGTCCTTGTGTATAGGTCGGTAGTCAGTACCAATAAACCGTGGTAACGATAATACAAGCGATACTCTAGCTTAAAGGTTTCTTTTCCGACTTTATCTGCGCAGCAAAGGCGAACTCCAACACGAGCAACAAACTCTTGCAATGAGTGGTGGGCCATGCGGTCAAGATTTGAAAACTATACCCAAAAAACGTGCTGGAGGGGCAAAACATCTTTGAGTGAAGGTAGAAGATACGAAAAACAGACTATAGTGTAAAACATCTCACCTACAGCGGTCGTATAAGAACTATCACAGTAGCCTTTCCAGAGCTATCTATTGCCACAAATCTCAACTCTATACAACTACAACACTAGCATTCGGAAACCCGATGCTGTCGTCGTTCACCGCTGAAAGGCGATCGCTGACGACCTAAAGTTGCCATTGAAGTGCAGTCAGGCTTCCGTCCCGGCTCGCCTTTCATTTCCGGGCTGACGTCAAACTGTCCAAAGACGACAGGTTGAACCGCCCGGATTTCGGCCCAAATCTGATCTCACAGCGCGGCTGGGTAGAACCTGAGACACCTCACCGCCCGCTGAGTTCAGCCATCGCGTGCAGGCCACGCATACCTTTCCTCCCTGGTGTGTGCAAAGCTCTCACAATCTTCCTAACTCAGAGAAATAGACTAGAAAGTTTACGACAGGGACTTACAATGCCACTACAGCGCACAGGCACCGCCGTAATCTACTCTTTACCCACGAGTCCCAAAAGGTCAGCGTGAGGAGCACGTCCGGGTCTACGCCTCGCACAAACTTTCCACACCCACTCTGAGGTAGCGCCGGCCACACGCCGCCGAGCTAACTCCGATAGTCCAACTTGCATACGAATGTCCACGTCCTGTTTCTGCACTGCTAACCGCGACATAGCAATCTCTCACTTCGGCCCGATGAATCCAGACTCCGTCCAGTCTCGTCAACGAAAGGGCCCCGTTCCGAAAGACGCCAGATCAGCCAGCTCATCCGACTCCAAACACTAGGCTTCCAACGGCGACCACCGCTCCACCACCGTTCACCACGTTCCGTCAGCATTCTCCTGTTTAGTTCCATCCAGCCCATAATGATACGAACCGCCAACCATTTATCTCATTATCCCTCGCCAGCCGTCCGTTCAAACCGACTCGTTACTAATTCCGATAATGTTCTCTCGGCTGAATTAACAAACAGCAGTCACAACATTATTGACGAACAATGCCTGTTGTTGCATCTATGTCCGGCTAAGCCAGCAGCAAATTAGGCACAAAAGGACCCAGCGAACCGATTGCAATCAATTCCTAATTGAACTTCACTAATGAGCTGCTGACAATGGAGAATTTAGAGCGGTCAACGAGAGGCGACTGCGCGGTTTGGGTGGAAAGTCAACAGGACTTGGTAAGATAAATCCAGCATTACATCGGCAGGGTGATGCATCGCGGTAATCCGGGAAATTAAAAATGTACTGACAGTGAGAGTAGGCACGGATTAGGGGGTTTCAGCAGTGAGGTGATATCATTTAAGTTTTAAGGGTGACTATAGAAACTGCGTCAATTACCGGCGCTCCTAAGTTTTGCCAGAACGATATATGTCCAAACAAATGGCCAATAACTTGAATTAGCCATGTTTTGCGTCGTCTAATTTGATTGTTTTGCAGCTCTCTCCTAGCAAGTTTGCGACTGTTCTCGACATTCCTAGACTAGAGCTGGTGAAGGTAAACTAAATAAAACGGGAAAGCCGCTGCAACTGAACGTGGATATAACTAAAACGCAGCATGGCTTATGGTTTTAAGAACTGACCTGCGTCAAGGTGACATTTTTACCTTTTTTACATGAAAACATACAATTTTAGTAATTAACCTTGTCAGAAACTACGCAATATTCAACATCCCTGAACTGTCGCGACCAAAATCATTAAAAAAAAAAAACTAAAAAATGAGCTCACGTTGACCAACCGTCACAATAATGGACACGTCTAGCAAGAAACGGTTATCTGTTTATAATCGGCTTTGGCATCACCGAAATATATTCTTTACGCGTCATCGATCCGATTAAGTCGCCATTAGAGGGCTGTATAAGCTGTGCCAGCATCCCTGCGACAGCCCCGGCCCACCCCTATGACAGCTGCCCCTCCTCCCACTTCTGGCCAGCGATATCCTGAGCCCCGCATTAGCGAGTCAGCACGCCGATCAACATGGCTCCGTCTCTCAGATGAACGTTCCCCGGCGCCGCGAATTTATGCGGACCACTTGGCGAAAACGTCCCGGCATCATTTGCCTGCACCCGTCCAATTTCTACTGGATCAGCAGACGTTCACTTCAAACAGACCACTCAGCTAGTCTCAGTAACGAAACTACACGAAACGATACGGCAATATACGAGACGCCACGGATGTTGCAAAGCTTAGATACGCGTTGTTATACCCTACCTACACCTCCGTCAAGCTGCAGGGGTCTCACCCCAACACACCCAGACAATATCGCCACCACAAATACCGCGCTCCCTTGTGAAAACTTGTCTCGCCAAGCCCACAACAAATAGTCGCCCAATTACACCCCTGCCACGGACCAGACGGGACGAAAATTGCCGACGCGGACCTACGAACCCACCCACCAGTGCCGCGTTAGCTTGCGCGAGAGCAGCGGACAGCCTCCATTCTCGAGAACTCACCTGCAGTACGACATGGTGTGCAAAGACGTGTTTGATGCACTGAACCACGTACTCCGTCTCGGACTCTGTCAGCTCCACGGGCTGCGAGGACTTGAACAGCGGTCCCAGCTGCTGGAACTCGGGGATCTTGGAGAGCTGCTCGGCGAACACGTCCTGGCGCGTGGCCGTTACCTGCGGGGACGGGTAAGGTGGGTCAGAGGGCTGAGCCGGGTAGCGCAAGACAGAGAAGTCAGGGCATGACAGGGCAGGGCAGGGCAGGGGAGAGCAAGGCAGGTAACGGCAAGGGAGTGAACGGCAAGGCAAGGAGCGGGTTAGAGCGTCATCCGAAAATCGACTCAAAACAAGACCGCATTGCAGATAAGAAATGGTGGATTCACAAAATGACAAAAATGTAAGGTGTAATTGACCTGACATTGGATGAGACTAAAACGCACTGGAATCCGATTAACCGATTTCCAGAAGGCGTTGATCGAGTGCGTATGTAGGCTGGCAGATCGCGTCAAGCTGGAGCCGACATACGACATTAGGAGTCAAAAGGTACCGATCTAAAACGTTTCCTTCGTATGAACCACGAACTTTCGGGTAACAGGCACCATCGTACTTTGATCCCTACTTTTCGCCAAACCTTGGACTGTAAAGCGGTGCCTAGTGCGCTTTGCTTTAAACGCCGTAGTTCCCCAGATAAAAGCCGCTTGTTCTTTTAACATCGTAATAGTGTTATAATAAGGATAATTCAGGAGCAGAGCTGTCAGAAACCAGTGAGTTGGGCATTAGGTACTGTCAAATCATAGTATGGAATGTGTGCTGACCAGCACCTCCTTGCCGAGTCGCTCACGCCCGATCGACGACGAATCAAAGTCTATCTGGGGATTTTCGTCTTCAAACGGCGTACATGCGTTTCAATCACCCGTCCATTCCAGTCGGTCCTTGAAGTGGCGTTCAGTTCGGAAGGTTCTGAGAGTGACCCGTTTTATCTGCCACCAGCGCGGGGGCTGTGACCCCGGGGCCAAAAACAGCCCCGCGCGGCGCAAATCCGGGCGCCAACCGGCCACCCTACTGAGGCGAGTCGATGCATCTCAAACGCCTCCGGGGAAGCTGGCGAATTGAGCTGCCAGCGTGCCTTCCTAATCTGCCCCGGGCAGCAGTATAATCGAGTCAGGCGCGCACTTCAAATAGACAGATATTCATCACGGGTCACGCGCTTATAATAAGATCCCCCCCGCGGCGATGTCTTAAACGATTAAGGTTATATATGAGCGAAATCTCGACCGGTTGAGCGCCGCTCTTCGAGAATATTTCCCCGCTCTTCGCAAGGGACGAGAACAACTGCGTTACGGCACAGACATAAGTTTCACCTTGTCCATTTGCAGGCTTGGAACCCCGCAGCCTCCCACTTTTTCTAGGCGTTGGCTGTTCCACGAAGTCTCCGAGACAGTATAGTCGCAGTTGGCAAATCCCCCAGTAGCCACACGCACCCACCGCTTCCCACCCTATCTATTTCCGCCGATAGCTCGTAGCGCCGAGTAAGATTTATATAGCTCCGAAAACACCATCGACCCGTCGCGACTTTGGCCTGGTCAGTGTCGCCAATAACCAGGCGATCAGCAGAGCTTTGTGTGGCGCGGGTCAGTGTTGGTCGCCACGCCGCCCACAGTTACCAACCTTTTGTGGGACGATAGCTACACGGCTATTCTCACTCAGGTTAGGTCAGAAGAGAACAGGTTGGGACCGGGCAGGAAAAGGAGGGGGCAAGATTCCGATACTCAGGAGTGCGCGAAAACGGACATCCAAATCATAATCACCACAGTGTCTAGGTACTTATTTTCGAGAAAAAATGTGAAAATGTAGTCAGTCCATGTAAAGCAAGCAAGAAAACAGGTCAGGAAATAACAAAGCTTATTTGTGCCACACAAAGAAGCCGAAGAGATTACCTCCGTCGAAACATGAAAGCAGCCTTTCTTGAGCCCCGATGTTATTAAATGAAATAAAATAATCCAGCATAAAAAATAGATGTTCAGACGAAAAACAATTTAAGCTCTGCTGCGGCACGTCTCAGAATTTGGCGTAAGCAAGACAAACAAAATGTGAGGCCGTTGAAACAAAGGAGGCAGCATGCTAATAACTGTTCATCTAAACAAGTCAAACACAAACTCGACATGACCCGAGGCAGCCAGCAAATAACCTCTCGCTCTCCCACCAGCCCGTCACATTCACTCTCTCCCGCCCATCCTTCCCTCCCGCTCTTCCGTGTACCCCCCCTCTCTCTCTCTCTCTCGTCCCTCCCCTGTCTCTCTTCTATCCTACCTCCCCTCCCTGCCGGGACACCAATGCGACTCTCACCTTCTCCTCGGGTTTCCTGCTGGAAGCGATCGAGCCCTCCGGGGCGGCAGCACGACTGTCGGTCGGAGCCGCCTCGGCCACCGGCACGGAGCGCAGGTCGAACGGCTGATCGGCCGGGCCCTGAGAGTACGCCTGCAGCGCCTTCTCCAGGCCGACCAGAGAGACCTGCGGGCGGTGGGAGTGACGGTCAGGCCACGCGACACGGTAGTCAGATAGTAGACAAATCCGAACAGAGCAATGAAAAATTAAATGCAAAGAGATGTATTGCAACCAAGCGTTGACAGACAGTACCAAAACCGAGTAAATTTCATTAAAATGTGTTTGGACTGCTACCATACGCTCCTATACGGACCTGGACCAAACCGGACCTGGATCCAAGATCCTTAATAAACTGGGCCAGTGAAACATCACAAAGGCCAGACCAGCCCTCTCTCAATCTCCCTCCCCATCCACGGGCGCAGGGCGTTAAGCTCTATTCTCCGGGCCGCCGCTGCCAGTCCTTCCGGCGCCATCTCATTTCGTCGCCGTAGCTCCTAATTCGGGTTCGTTAGTCGCGCCTTAAACGACACGTGGCAGCGCGCCGCGCCCGTGTCTGCGTTCGGCCCCGGTGCCCAGGGTGGTCTGCCCGGCGAGTCGGTGTCTAAGCCAGTGGTGTATGACAAAACACATAGCGATGGGAGAGGTCGACGGACTACAGTGGCGGTCCACTCATCGGCCTATATGCGTCGTCTGTTGCGATGGCTCTGTTGTTAGGCCAGATACCAGGGGAATTACTAGAATCCGAACCCGCACTGTGGAAGCTCGGGTCTAAATTTCAGTGATATTATACACTGCTATATCAACCGAATTCCAGGTTGACAGTTTCCGAGGCGCGTAGCTGATCATTTTCATCACCTGGCCGACATTTCTATTTATGACGACGTCCAACTCGGTCACCACAGCAGCTAGGCAGAATTTCGATAGCAATTCCTACTAAAGCCTCCAGTTTACCTGTCGAATACAAAACCATAAGACCACCTTACCAACAGTAATATATACTGTCAGATATTTTAGTCAGTTTCCTCGCAAGGTGCGATAGCTCCGTGTTACATATCCACATCCACGCATTACGCTGAGCACTGACCTGTAGCGAGTTGAGGATGTACTGGTTGTTGAGCGCCGCCTGCTGCTGGTCCAAGATGTTGTAGTAGTAGGTGGCCCGGTCACGAACCTCGTCATCAGAGTCCATCTGACAGCGCTGTGGGAACCGAGAAGAGGGTTAGGGAGGATGACGGTTGAAGAGGGTATATATCGTCGCAGGCGATATACACCATACACGGTGCCAGACACAGTCTTAGCACAGACAAGGCAGACCAGACGCACACAGCAAGACGCAGGGGTAAAGAAAACACATCCAGTTTAGCTGAGACAGGCTTAAGCAGCTACGCAATGGAGGCTCACCTCAACTGAACTCTAGAAGACAAAATAAATACAAAAGTGAATACGAGCTGCAGCAAATCTGAGCAGATAACCGCCGACCGGTGAAGTAATCGATCCGCACGGATCTCGAAAATGGGACACGGATGTGAAACAGGCAATACGGAGGAACAGCGCATCGATAGCAATAACCGCACCCACCAAGTCAGGTGAAACCTAGCGAACTACGCAGACATCCAATTAGTCATTCAAATCCAGTCTCTACTCATCGCAACTGAAAGTCATTTCCAACGTTTTTCATCGTCAAAAACACGCACTGTTTCCATAAAGTTATGTAACGTTACTGCTAACAAGCGCGTCTCCGCGCAAGTGGCACTCAACTGCGAACTAGGATGTTTGATATCGCAGAACAAGAGCATTCATTAGCCAGACATGCACGGCGTGCCTTCAAACGCTCACAGTGCCGCATGCTCATGCTAAGTTACATAAGTAAATAAAAAAGCACCGCGATGATCAATACCTAAAGTTTGGTGGACAGATTTTATCAGAGATTCTGATAACTCAGCGCGAACAGCTGAGCTTGAATATGTCATCATCTAGCAACTTCTAGCCCACGTGTACCCTATGTGATGCCGACGGTGAATTGATGAGCTCTGCTGCATCTACGTGCTTCACGCCGCTTGCCTACAGTCCTGATGTAAAACAACAGAGTTGTAGCCATCTTATCTATTGTATAGACCGCAAACTACATGTACAGATGTTTGGAGTTGGGTTTGTTGACTATTAGTGTTGGCAGTACCCAAAAAGCCGCAACAGAAAACGCTCCAAGTTGGCCAGCCTGTAGCCGACCAGTCCCGGATGCAGTCACCAAAAGGGGTGGCGTTGGAGCCTGGTAAATAGCGGCAATCCATTCCGAAGCAGGTCCACCACCTAATCGAGTTTGCCTACAGTCTCCTCCACCTCTGTTCGCGACTAGCTAAAAACCGGGCTGGTTTTGCTGCAAAACATTGACCAAAAGAACCTCTGGGCCATCGTCATTCAATCGCTGCAGCGGCTTCAGCATACGTGGTGCAGCTACCCACCCGCATTTCCGATAACGCACACGAGACGTAAGCGTAGGCTTTTCCTTATTGGATCAAAGTTCAACTTGCGAATAATCTTGAAACACTTCTACTATATTAGCCGGTGCCAGAAATAGACTGGCTAACACACCCTCCCTGAAACGCCGGATCACAACCAGACGAATCTACGTCAAAGCCCAAATGGATGGCTACTTCGGTAGCGAGCGCTCTGAATGGGTCAGAATTTATACAACTATAAATACTCGAGTCGAGCGGCGCACTCAGCCATGCATACAGTCAACATGTCCCAGCGGCCATTCGGTCCAAACAGCCATCGATAAGCGTCGTCGACGATCGGAATCTGGCCGTCGACGGCAGACGACTCTGGCGCTGAGTGGGGCTCCATCCTGTGTCCGCCCGCACCACAAAGGGCTTCCCCGCGGCGCTAAGCGGGAGGATGAACAGAAGGTCGCCTGAACACAGGTTGGCTCGGTGTCGGTCTCAGCTGCCGGCGACCGGTTCCGAGAGGACCGCAGCGGCTGTCTGGTGCACGCGCCAGACATGTAAGACGGGGGAACCCGGCTGGTGCAGCGAGCGAGTGACACGAGCGCCTGCTGTCACAGTCACCTTAATGGACAATACCGAATACGAGCTACCCATTGTCCGCAGTGCCCATCCACGTGTTTGTGCTCAATGGAAGAATATCAAATAATAATATCATTTTAGTGTAAGCGAAAGAAAAAGCACCACACAGTTTCGAGAATATTGATATAATACAAGTCCCTGCTTATAAGTTCCTTTACGCAAAAACCAAATTCCATTCACGAGGGGAAAACCTTATAAGCACTGAACGTATTTCATCTAAACCTAATAGCTTGACCACGATAAGAGGCTGCTCACATTGCAGTCCTATAAGGTAAACAATGATACAACACGACGCGTTCTAACATACTTCATACTTTCTATTCCAATATTCCTTTCATCTTTTTCGCTTAACGAGTCTCCTCCTTTCTCTTTTCTCCTTCCCTCTCTCTCTCTCTCTCTCTCTCTCTCTCTCTCTCTCTCTCTCTCTCTCTCTCTCTCTCTCTCTCCCTCCATCCCTCTCCGCTCTACCGACCTGCAGCAGCACCAGGATGTTGGGAAGCATGTCGTCGCAGAGCGCCCCGAACCGTGCCAGCGAGGAGACGGCCGCTGCGCGAACGGCAGCGCTCTCCAGGATGACGCGGTTGTAGATAAACCGGATGTACTTGGATGGCTGTTTGGTCTTGGGTCCCTCGCGGCCCAGCAGGTGCAGAATACGCACGGCCAGGCTGGTGTGCTCACAGTCCTCGATAAACTCACAGAGGTGAGACAGACCTGCGGAGAGGCATCGGGTGAGATGTAAAAGGGTGAGAAGGGATTCTATGCCTATTGGTGCGCAGTGGCAAAAGCAGTGAGACGATGTGATGTGCTTTAAGGTTGGGGCGCTCACTGTTCATTCACCATGGGCATTGCGAGGTGTAAGCTAGAAACCACGTTCTGAATGGAAATATGTCAGCTTTGAGAAGGGAAGACACAAAAGGGTAGGACAGAATGATCTCGTATTAACACCAGGGAACGTTTCCAGCCTTAACAAACCGACGACATTTGATAGGTCAGTTCCCCATATTACCAATGCGAGGCAAAGTGGTCGCAAATAATCAGTTTTGCACGTCTCTCAGCTAAAAATATAAACCACGATGGTATTTCAATGAACCCCTGTCCAGTAATGAGAGCTCAAATCAAAATGGGGAACACCGGGGTATAATAACCACAATGTTGGATATCCTAGTTAGGTGCAGAGCGGTCACCATTGGGCTTAACACACAAAAACAGCGTGTTGCAGCATTGAGACACAATGACAATCGAAGACACACGCTTCCCAAATTAGATTACAGCACACAGATCCTGAAATAGCTGGTTTCTTCCGGCGGCTGCATCACCAGTCAAAAGCTCTGCATAATACCCTGAATGTAATTTCGAACGTTGCAAATGAGATCTGGTGCCTATTGCAGAAGGGCTGGAGATGCATGTAACAAGCAAAAAAAAAAAAAAAAAAAGATTCATCCAAAGAGCAAGATGCAATGCTCGCGGTTCATTCAGCATTCGGCCGTCCCAGTGACTGTTGAATTTAATGCTACGAGACACAATATCTGTTCACAAAGAAGCACAGCTATTTCGATCGAGCACGTCTTGCCACCGAGTTGATCAAATTATTCCGTTCCTTTGTCGATCTCCTGTTGACAACAGCCACCGGCGATTCTCATCGTGTGCTTTCGGTACTTGGAGCTTGGATCTACCAGGAGACCTTTCAAAGTGTCCCCCCCCCTTATCTCAAGTCAGAGCTTATGCGGCAAATTTATCATGCATCAACACACGAGCAAGCAATATAGCAATAACGACTATGTCGACAATTGTTAAATCAACAGCAAGACTTGTTGGAAACAATCATATATTTCCCTTCAAACTAGCCCGGTTGATGGTGTTATCTTCGAGACCCTAATTCAGGTCAAATTACCAGCTACAGGTAAATACAAGAAATCTCTTACACAAGCCGTATCCAGCACTCATCGCCTTCGCCACGTGAGGTCACGCATTGTCCAGTGATGACCATGTTGTGCTCTGTGCAGCAATAACCAGCTTACCAGCCAATTTCCCATCTACAGGGTGATTTTTTTTACTTGTTAAAAAGTAATGAGGTCTAGTGGCGTTAAAATGCAAATATATGTTGCAAAATTATATACCAGGATGACGAGCATTCTGGGACATTTTGATTTCATGCAGACACGATGTGAAGGAACGTCCATCGTGTATTTTACTTGTGCTTGAAGTTACCCCCTCTCTCACCGACACGAATCAGCCCGCCTGAGCACGTGTTGAACAGCACCACGGACTTCCATGCTCATTAGGCGTACTGAAAAGGCTTCTATCACCCATTTTCAGCTCTGCCAGATATTTCCACTGTTTTCTCGTTATATCTGCCATAGATGGGTCCAAAAACTAGAAGTCTGGGGAGGGCAGGTCGAGGATTTTGATACTGGCGGCCCTGGTGGTGTCTGATTCGCTGTTTTTCTTTCTCCCTGAAGACTGATTCTTCAGAGGCTGCACTTACGCCAGATAGACCGTTTGAAGGTTATTTATGACAACAAGCTTGTTCGTGCGTTATATAACGTCTTTCTGAGGTATCTCCTTGATGATCGTATGCTTCGAACTGCCTCAATGCTTCAAAATCATCGTTTTGTGTCATTCCTTACTGAACGGCAGTGGATCATGCGTGCCCGATTGGTGGGACATTTTCAGGCTCCATTGGGACCGAGGCCGTCGGTGAAAAGGGACAAATGATGACACCATACAAAATGTCCCAGATTTATCTGTCACGTGCATTGCTTTTTTGCACGCGATTTTTCGATTTAGGGACCACCATTGACGTTTACTTTTTAACAGTTAAAAAAAATCACCCTGTAATTTCTGAAATTCCACGTCACAACAGAATACCAAGGTCCAAGAACCACCATAATGAGAATCTATCGGTCACACCGATCCTGATCCGAGCTGCTGATACGGTGATTATGGGGCGTCTCCCGCCGCTCAGCAGACGAGCACAGCCCATGCGTCGTTATTTGCTAACTTTGCCGAGCTCATCGCTCTTCATGTGCGAAGAGGCACGCTAAGCCGCCCATTTATCTGTGTTTCTTTGCCGTGCCACCGCTACAGTTTCTCATGATTTGCTTCTTTTTCTTTCCTTATTTCCCCTCTTTTTCCGTCGTCCAGGCTACCCCCACCCAACTGCGTTCTAGTCTCCCTTGTACTAATTACTTGTCACCCTGCATAATACGAAAGATGTTAACTGGTAATAATACCAGTCATAATACTGGTAATAATACCGATTCCAGTTGGCTGAGCCTCAGCAAACAATAACTCCAGCTATCCAGATGTTCTCTCCTCGTCTCATAGCTTACCAAACCCTCACGCTTTTCTCACCAGCACTCCCCTTACACTTCCATCGCCTCCACACCCTCCCTTCCTCCCTCCCTGAACTTTCCCGTTTATCTCTCCGTGGACCTATTCCTAACGTTTCAAAATTAATTCACTCACTTCCTCAGACAGTCCCACCCAACCACCCGCCTCCCTCCCTGCCTCACTCACCCGCCTCCTTGGCCTCTGGGTTCTCCTCGATGATGGTGATGATGGTGTCGGCGATGGAGGCCTTGTATTCCAGACCGCCCTCGTCGCGCAGCATCGACGACAGGAAGTTCATCAGCACGCCATGCTTGCGCGGGAACTTGAGGCACAGCGCCTTGATGGCCTGAGAAGGGAGGACGTGGTCAGAGAAGGAGGTATTCAATAAATTCATGGCTTTCATTGGAGATCACCATCGGGTTTCAAAGGACAGGAAAGGTTCAGAGGAGGCAAAGATTAGTCAGAGAGGAGATTGGACAATGAATGAGAATCTAAACAGTAAGCGACGTGGGTATGGGAAAGAAAAAGCATGGAAGATTCGAACGTCAGAACATCTGAGCAGGTAGCAATTTGAAATCAGGATGAAAACAATTCTGATCCGTACCCAAGCCCGCACCTGTGCATACACTGAGCTAATCAAAATGTCGTATTTCTGAACTCCTTCAGCGAAACTATGAGATTGTAATTAACTCCGACTGATGAGGACACACGTGGGCTTTTTCCAGCACACAGCTCGGTAGATATTTCCCTCAGGGTCACTAGGAGACGATTATAGTTAGCTTGGCATTTCGACGCTCATTTATATTTGGTGCTGCGTGGGTCAAGAGTTCGGCAAATCGTATTGAGATATGTTTACCGCAAACCAGAAAGGTAATATGCTGTACTCCCTGGATGACGTAACAGCCGAAATGTTCAGCTATTCTGGTCTCTAAGGTGTCTGTTTGATAATTCTGCTAACTAACTGTTGTGAAGTTATATAAGACTTCATAACAGTCACGATGACGTACCGAACCACTTGAGATTACCAAACTTCGATCAGCTGGCAAACTTATTCCCGAGTGGCTTACAACTAGCACCCACCAATTAATTAGCAACGCGCAACTGCCTTGCCGCAATAACTTTCCGGTTTAAGTTAGCAAACCACTTTCCACATAATTCAATCACAGCACCTTAGCCTATACCCGAACTCCATCTACGCACAGTGCGTCTCCTCTTACTAACTCATCTTGGCATTCATCTCACAGTTTGACACCTGGCGAGCAAAAACCTCCACAGGGTGGTCCCCTTCCTCCCCTATTCCCCTATAACCCGGCCTCTCACACCGGCCGGGCCGTCCCATCTCCGTCGGAAGAGGCCACTTGTCGCGTCCAATTATCGTCACAGTCGGCGGTGGCGCGTCGTCGTCGACAGCGCGCAGCGGGCCGGTCCGGCCAGAGTGGACACAAATTAGCCACCGACGGACTCGACGCGCCGACGACGCGGCCCTGTCGACGACGACAGCTAATAGCGAGCGGTGTCATCGGGTGCGAGGGACAGCCGCTGTGCCAGGTGAGGGCTAATTAACTGGCCGGCGACTCTCGGAATGACTGATTGAACACTTCAGGCACCCGATGACTGATCACTGAGAGACAGAGCGCGGGACTGTTCGTGGAACTGGGTGATTGAAGGGAGCACGGGCAATGTCCGAACATGGGGCTTTCCGATAGCTGGGCTGCGCCGCTTCAAAAGAGCAATTATTGGCACTTAACGCTCGAAGTGCGAAAATCAGTATGTTTTGTGACGACTTCATACGACCGGGACGCTCGCATGAAGCACCTTGTTCAAGTTTTTTCCTTTTCTGAAGAATCTTACATCAATCCCAGTAATTGCGATCGTCGTGTTATCCACTGAACCGATTCGGAGAATTCGAGCCGGGCTGTAATACTGGACATTACCCTCGTGCCTTGCACGTGACAAGTCACGTGCTAGTGAAATGTCAGTGAACTGGAAGCACAGTGAACCGTTCTTGACACCTAAATCCGCTACAAGTAGCTTTCAGCGTTCCCTAAAAAAGATAAACTCTGAGCCGGAGACTGAGCCTTTCTTTCTACACAAAACAGGCATCTCCTCAGCCCTGCCTTTTCTGGCGCTCTCCTTCGCGAGCCAGACGGCCACTCACGCACGCACGCAGCCCCAATGCTCCTTCCATCCATCAGCCCCCATCCCCTCCCCTAACCACCGACGGCATACTCACCTGAACGACGACAATCTTGAACTCGTCGCTGATCTCGTTGACGAAGCTGGAGATCTGCTTCATGAGCCGGTCGACCGAGGATTCGGCGCCCGTCTTGAGCAGCGTGGTGATGGCCAGGGTGGCGATGGAGCGGTTCACGTCCGAGATGAGGCTCTCCAGGTCCAGGTTACAGGCGGTCACCACTGCCGGGTGCGTCATGGCCACCTGTGGACGGAGGTCAGATGTCACAGAATTTAGAGATCACAGGTCAGGTCATTGAGGTCAGGTGATTATGACCACTTGCACCGATCATAGATATCAACTGGCCAGTGACGTGAAATTGGTGATTCTCACGGTTATCTATGTTTTTGGAGATATTTCGGGAAATCTAGTCCAACGTCAAACCCGTTAAAACGAAAAAAGCTCCGACTTCTTTATCTACAGGACGCCTCCCACCTGGTTCAGCGTGCGCACGGCGGCGAAGCGCAGCGTCGGTTTGGGCGAGCTCAGGAAGAGCTGCAGCACGCTGACGGCGGGCGCCAGCTCACGGGGCGAGGTGCGAGGCATGTTAACGATGGCGTGCGCCGCCTCATAGACCACCATCTCAGACTTGTGGCGCAGACACGAATCGACAAAGTCGAACAGGGGCGACTCGGTGCCAGCGTCCTCCTCCTCCATCAGCTTACAGGCCGTGCGGATCTGCGGGGAGAGTGGGAGAACGGTTAGAGCGGGTGGAATGGTGGTTAGAGGGATCGATGTGCTGATCAGCGAAGTGCGAACTTCATATGCTACGATGAATGAAGAAAGTTGGAAATACCCTGCGGCGCTGATTTAGATTGGAGTGCGTGCGTCACCAAGTTTGTTGGACGGATTTAAATTGGGTAGCCATCGAACTGAGCGACATCGGTAACTGGGGTAGAATAAATGAGTTCATAAAAAGTTCCAGAATATGCTAAACTTTGGCAATTTGGACTTCCAAGCTGGGCACCTCATAAACCTTTTAGCCGATTGAATATCCCTGAACATAAGAATGTCACGGGTTATGCTATTTTGAAATCAAATAAACAACTCCTTCAGTGTCACTCGTCGATATTGCCATCAAATATTACACTAGTGTCAGTGCTACGGTTTCATGCAATATCGGCCACTGACAGCCCGTCGGAGGTCGTCGTGCCGCCCTCGCCGAGGAGCTGATGAAAATGGGTCCGGGGCGGCGGCGGCACTCTCCCGAGGCCGCGGAACTTCCGACGCCAGCACCGCGCCGCCGCTGATGACATTGTAATGCCGGCGGCTTTAGACGAGCCACCAGAGTGGCTATTTTTCTCCCCCGGGCATTGTGTCATAAGCCCGTCCCGCGAGAAGATGCAGCCACAGCGTCATAGCGGAGGGTGTTGGGTGTGGGATATTCTTTTTTTTGTCTCGCCGCTTTCCAGCTTGACCAATTATTTTCCGCATACATACTCCCGTAAATTTTAGTTTTTGGAGCGCTCATACGACCATAATAACTGCAGCTGTGTACCACATTCATCTTTTTACATCACTTTAGCGGGATAAATATGACGTCACGACGACGCATATAGACGGTGTACGGGGAGCGCGGGGTCACTGTGACGTCACCACGGCATCATAAAGAGAGTCACAACTCACCAGCATACAACAGACGGCGTACGGAGAGCCACTTAATCATGACGTTACGATGACGTCACCACTCACCAGCATGCAGACAGCGTACGGAGAGCGCGGCGCCGAGCGGGTCAGCTTGGCCACCAGCTTGGTGACGGCCAGTCTGTCCGACTTTTTGATGTTGTACAGCAGGCCCAGGGCGTGGTACTGCACCATCACGCTGTGGAAGGGGGAGAGGAGCGATGGTCAATACGGAGATCAAGATGGCGGCAAAGATGAGGTAAATAGCCTGAAGCTACAGACATCAACACAGAAATTGTCGCAGCTTTTTGCTGTGCGATTACTTTCCTTCCAACCAAATCAAATCGATGATGATGGCGTCTACTGCCTTTCCAAATATGATGGGACGTAAGGTCAAGTTCGCAAGGATTTGCCTTCGGCGTTACGTAACGCCTCCGAGAAAATAATAAAATGATATAAAACCTGCCTCCAGACCCTTTCCACTCCTAAGCAGGACTGTCCGTGACCTGGCGCCACTACATCGCTGGTCGACGCACATTGAGACAATGCGCACGAACCGGGGTGCTGAATAATCCAACGTCTCCGGCTGTCAGCCATGCAGAGAAGCCCGGAGAGGAGGGCAGTCAGCGCGCCCGGGCCCGCTCGAGCCGTCCCCGCCGCCGACGCGACCAGAATCAAACCGGACCTCTTCATTGGCCTGGTGGTCGCCCCAGCGGCCAGCCTCATCACTGATTTACCGCAGCGGCAAAAATATGACCGGAGTCGCACGCGTGCTGTGAATGGCCGAGTCGTGTCGCCACCAGTCCCCGATTCAATAACAGCCGGATCGGTCGTCTCGGCAAAAACAGGCCACCTTGCTCCGTGTCGGGGTGGCCGGTGCCGCGGCAATCTGCGCGCGCGGCACCCGCAGCGGTCTCCTGGGGCACGTTTCGTGTTCTGTTTTCGTTTGGTCGGCGCCGTGCCGTCATCAGCGACAGTCTGCACGGAGTCTCCGACCGTAGTCAGTTGCCGTTGACGATCATTCGAAATTCGCTCGGTTGTCTTCTCTCGTGGAAACACAGATCGCTGGAGAGGACGCAGAGAATCACCGGCAAAGGTCCAATCCCGAGCGACATCAAAGTGCGCTGCCACCGGCACGCTTTGTTTGCCAGCCCTGCCCCGCGGCAGGTTTTAAAGCGGTGACTGGTTATTCGAAAACATCGGAGCTAAAAGAAGGGAGGAACATGATTTTTCGCGGGAGAAAGGTGCGCTCTAGAATGAAAACCTGGTTTTCTTTGCTGACACATTTCAGTTCGCCGCCTTTACTGAAACTCAAGATGTACAGAATGCTTTGAATAAATGGTAATATCAATACAAAGGGAAAAGACGACGACGGAATTCTACACGATGAAACACATAAAAGGCATTAGAAAAGACCATGCCAATAACAGAAGACTGAAAGGTTCAATGGAAAACTTGAAAGAAAATGTAGGTAATTTACCAAAAGCCTGATACCGTTACCAGGCTTAAAGCCGAGACCAAAAGTACAAATGTCAATGACACAAAACAAATAATCACATTACAAAAATTCGAGGTGGTATTAAAACCTGGCAATCTATCCTGGCAATCTATCACAGAGTGTGAACCATAAATAAGGCTAACCAAGTAAAGAAGGCTTTATGGAAACAAATAGCACGGCCTGCCGACAGCTTTAATCTCCAAATTGAGACTGGTTCCATTATCTCTGGCACACGGCAGGCGCTTTTGGCCGGCCGGAAACGCCAGAAAACCCTCCTCACTCTCCCTGGCTTCCCTTTTCGGTTGTCCGACCTCGGTAAGACACGGCACTGCTACGCTTGTGCGAGCAGTGAGCTGATTCCAAGAGAAGGGGATCATCGTTTACGCCTGGAAGGCCTGGAAGGTGCTATTGCTCATCGCTGCAATCGTCTTGGCTTTTGGAGTCAAAATGCCCGTAAGCCGTAGACACATGAGCATTTGAGTAAGTCGATACGCATTGCAAATATATTTTGGATTGAGCATCAGTTCGGACGCAAAACGTTCGCAATGCGAAATTGCTTTGGTCATGGACCTTTTCATCGACAGTGTCCCCGCGTCATTGATAGGATATTTAAGGCCTATGTTAACTGTCTTCTCTCTTCCTCAACATCCGGGTACGGTCGAACTAACCCTGAACACGTCCCGCCGTCAATTATGACGGATTCGCCGTTCGCCACACCGACAGGCAGAGTTATTGGGCCGCCACAACACGCACGCCAAACCAGAAAAATACAGACGACAAAAAACAACAGACGCAGAGAGAACGATGAGCAGCTGGCAATATCAAAAGACTCCAGGCAGCCAATCGACGACGCTCCATTTGAAACACAAGCCAGCAAATCCAAGTGTTCGAGACAGAAAACGCGATAATTCCATCTCTCTTCAGTGACATAAGCGCAAGATTCGCTGGGCAACAATTGTCAAAGCCACAACGGATGCAGGGAAAACCCGTACGAAGTACGAACTACGAAGAGGTCGGATATTCGTAGGATTAAATGGCATGCTAGGTAATGTACAGTAAATGTCAACGAATGCCATTCATGTATCTAGCCGCGTATATATAGCAAATGCACTGAAGCATTAGGTCCAGTAAGAACGAGGCTCGTGTATCCCACTTCTCAAAGTCTCCTGAGGCAGCCACTCACAAATGAATACTAGGCAAGCAGATGCCTCACTTTTCGAAAAAAAAAACTTCTTTGAACACCCCAATGAAGATGAATGAGCTGAATGATTTGTAAGATGGGTCAATTATTGCTGATTGGGCACTGGGCAGCCCCCAATGAAGAAGTGTACGTACAGTCCACAGCAGAAGTAATGTGGGGTTTCAGTCATGGGTATGTTCTGCTTCTGAAGCTTAGGAACGATTAACCAGACTACAATGAAACTTTGAATGTAGCTTATATGTATCATCACCCTTGCAGCTGCAACGTTAGCTATTGACATCTTCTTTTCGATCACTCCGCATTAAACAATCGCCAGTCAAAGCCAACCGTTGAGATTGGTAAAACCCTACATTACTTTAGCGGTGGGCTGTACCTGCCGACAGTAAAGATTAAGTTCCAATACCCTGGCTACCACGGCACCATGCCAGTATAAAAAAAAAACAAAACAAAATAAAAGTAACAATGTAGTATCCAAAATGCATGATGTCATTAAGTATTTGTCTCTGAAACTACTCTGTAAAGACATACCAACCACGGACAAAACAATTAATTAATCCAAAACATTACCGCTTGGTACTTCCCGCAAACTAGTGACGATAATTTCGCTGCGCCTAATCAGCGAATCCGCCGCCATCCCTATCGATTTCACACTGTTCGCCCAATTCATGAGGGTGGTGCGGCCCGTTCAATTTGTGCTCTAATTTGGACCACTTTGGCCGGCGGCTTTTGAAGCGCCCCCTGGCGGTCGTGGCGGCGACGTCGGCGACTATCGGCGCTCTCCGATGGTCCCGACTGGCAGTGTCGATGCCGTAAAACCATGGACGCGGCTCATCTCCGCCACAGTCAAAGGCCCGTGCTGGGCGGCACGACCGGTGGAAGAGGAAGGCCATGATCGATTCCCCGCGGAACGGGAACGGAGAGTGAGGAAGATTATGGTGCCGATAGGGTGTGTTCTGATATGTTTGTTGGGCACGTCGAACTACGTCTAGACATGTGACATGAGTTACAGAAGGATAAGTTTATCACTTTACGGCCATACCTATATATGCATGTAGGCATTGCCGAGTGCAAATTAACTTGTTTAGCGAATAACAGGGATCCTACGAAAGCACGTCTCCAAGGCCAACCGGAGAACAAAGCCAGAACCTATTTTCAGAAGTTTTGTTTAGAGACAGAGACGGACAATAAAACCATTCTAACATTCTCCTTGCCCAGCAACACCCCTTTTCTCAGCTCGTGCAACATTTTTGCGAACGCCAAAAAGAGCCTGCAATAAGACAACACGTTTACATTTCCCTAACTTAGCGGCACAGTTGCTAGCCTATGTTTCCAACAAACTGCAACACCTCTCCCGGACCTGCTATATCACCCTACTTTGTTCTCCGCTGAGCTAACACGAGCGGCGGAGGCCGGCGCGAGTCAAACTGAACAGAGCGTGTCACTCCGGGCCGCGTGGCGCGAGCCGACACGTCGGCACTCGGCAGCCGCCGGGTTGCCACCAGTACCGTCAGATGGAGAGATTAGTGTCCGGGGACCAACGCACCAACGCACCGGCCGCCTGGCAACGGGCCGACGCGGCAAATTGAACAGGCTGGCACAAAGGGCGGATCAGCAGCCGAGCGCGGTACAGCCGACGGCACAGGTTGAGCCCGGCAGCGTCTAACACACGGCCGAACAGCGTAATCAGAACGGAGACACGGGCACTACTGATCAGGCACGGCGGGAAGTGTTGCCACATTGCTATTAAAAAACATTAATCAATTCGGTGCATATCATTCGTTATCTAAACGGTTAACGTAACATTAATTGAAAGTATTATTTTCATGAAATTCCCACCTTCAAAAAAGTTAATGAATTGGCATGAAAGTGATGTCGCTCGGTTCAGAAAGAGCAAAAACGAATATCTACCAAATTTCATCGAAAAATATTCACCGGTTTTCAAGATATTAGACTTTTACTTTTGTTTACTTTTTGGGATCTCCGCTGTTCCTAGCGACTTTATTTGAAAGTGCGGCATTTGTTGCGCGCAAAGCAGCGTATACCACCGCGTGCTACAAAACGTTTTAGTCAAACATTTAACGGACGTTCGAAAGCCTGATGACGTCATCAGACTCCCGTAATGGTTAAGAGATAGGGACCACGCTGGTCCCACCCTGCAAGTAATGGGAAGAAATTTCTTGAACACCATAAAGCTGCGGGGGTTGCGACCAGGATAAATGGTGGTTTCTGAGCCTGGCCGCAAACTTGGCTATCTCAACTCAAAACTAATGTTAAGGTGGGAGGGTCCCTTTAACCGATGTAGTTATTTATTATATTGGTGAGCCGAATACAGTTGTTCGTAAAGACGCTGACCACCGTCCACCACGCCGCATTTGAACGTACCTACTCGCTTAAACAGAACACGGCGAGGAAAAGGTAAAAAAGTTCGATGAAGATCTTGATCAAGTCGACTAAATCGTTTTTAAATCATTTACACGTCACATTTAAAAGAGCTTCAACTCAAATACAGGTTATTGAACGACTGGCCAATACCCTGCATTGAGGCGTTGCTTCGCTTCGCTGAGGTTTAAAAATCCGTACCATTTGATCCTCTTATAAAGTCATATTCGTAATCCTTCAAAAGTGACCTGAAAAGTGATTATGAGGCCGATCAAAGAGACGGGAAACGATCGGCTCGAGAAATGCTAAAAAAAAAACTATTCTCAAACTTTCAACGCCTTCTCATTTTGCCTTCCTCAAACAGCGAAGTTTACAAGACATCAGCGAACGACGTTCAATCGGCCATTCAAGCATGCTTTACGCCACTGCCAAAAGCACCGTGCTAAGAATAAACGTCTGCTAACATTTAAAACCGTCTGGCAAAGATAGTTGCCTTCCAAATGCAGCATCATTACGTGCCCCAAAGCCCTTAACGAGCCAGAGTCACGCGTTTGGGCGTGAGAAGGGGACCATGCTCGCCAGTCTCATTTTAGTTCTCCTTTCGGGTCTCCCAGTCCCGACTCTACCACCAGGGATTGAGCTAAGCTGTAACCTCTCGCCTTGTTCCGAGTGATTCAGTAGTGCAGCACTGATGGGATTTCACGGTGCAAAGTCGCTGGCTGAAATGTAGGCATTATAGGCACTTTTAATAGGAAATGACGTCAACATGAGGAGAAGGAAATCCCGACGCTGGAGACATTACCGTACGGGTACTTGAAATGCATTGCGGTCGGAGGTAAGTCCCGTTTTTTAATGTGTTGATAAATAGATAGGATTTGAAAAAGATTCATCGGATAGAAAGTCAACCCATCAATAAATCGATCACAATCGCTTGCAACTTTGATTGGTTCGGATGTTTTGTTAGCGATTTGGAACTCAGACAAACAGTAGAAGTAAGAACATGGATAGGGGCACGTACACTGACAGGTTGTTCCAAAATTGCCATGCCATTATAACTTCACATTATGAAGCGTGTTAAAGGTGAAAACGCAGTTGCGAGAGATATAATGCATGGTTGTCGAGGTTTTAAGCATTTCCTATCTTGAATGACCCCATAAAGTGTATTTGAGGGAAGGTAGCTTCAATTGAGGTCAACTGCAGTTGGTGTAGTAACTGTAAATTAAGTACGAAACAAAATATCGAGTGTTGATTCAAACACTGCCAAATGGATGGATAGGACGTTGACATATTTGGCTGGCTCTAGATTGTAGTTAAATTCAAGTTCCAAAAGCTAATGCAGCATGTTCTAGAAACCAGCGTAGAAAGTTTGCTTTAAAAAAACGCAATCAACATTCCATCCAGCCTCTAGTTTCAGTTATAAAAACGCAATTAAGCAGATTTTGTGCTATTAAAGGGTTAACCAGATAAAAGAAAACAAAGCTTAGCCTTGCACAAAAAGGAGGCTTAATTGCACAGAAACTTCTTCCCAGAAACTACTTGTCTAGTTTTGACTTGATATAACTATGTAGTATCAGCGCTGCTACTTTTTGCGTTTCGAACGAGCTCCGGTTTCTCTATGGACCGACTGCGTTCCAGTTTCTCCGCTGCCCGGGCACGTACGGTCCAAATGTCTGGGCCATCGTCTGAGGTCACTATCAGCAGCCCGCCTGGTGTGGCGGTGTCGGGCTGACAAATCCGCCGATCGCGACTGGGCTGACCCCGGGGTGCCGAGCCGCACTTCCCGTCCATCTACCGCCGGCGATAACACTCAGGAGCGGCAGACCGGCGGCCCTCTGACGTCAGAGGAACGTACGACCATTGCAGATGACGAGAAACTGCAGCCCGAGGCTGTCACATCTGCATACCTGTTCCATTCGGCAGGAGCGGCCGTCCGGAGACCAGATGCAGAGACAAGGTCGGTACTTATAGAACAGGAAGAGATTCCGCACAAAAATAAAGCACTACCAAATTGCGACATATTTCACAGGCTTTTTAAGCTCCCAAAGACACGACGAAACCATGCCCTTGTGAAGGCAGTGTGAAAACCTCTTCCGCAAAGCCCCGTCAATGTTTCGCATCGTTCTGATTTACCGCTCCCATAGCCTATCACCCTCCACTTTGCATAACCCATTTATCCCTGACCCACTCGTGTCGTACGAGACAGCTTCACACACCCCGAGGAACAGTCAAGCTATCGGCTTTTACCGACGCCCCCCCCCCCCCCCCGTGGAACAGTCTAGCTATCGGCTGCTTCAGACAACGGCTCGTTGGTGTCAACACCAGCTATCGGCGTAGCTGAGGAACGGCCGGTGATTTTTGTCCGGGCGCGGAGAGCGGCGGCGGAGCGACAGCGAATCGGTCAGACGGGAGACGTTTTTGTCAGGGCGGTACGATCGGAGACGCCCCGACGTCGCTGGGAACGGGGAAGACGGAGCATGTAGGAAGCCAGCGAAATGGGACCACATATCGTGGGCAGAAGCGATCCCATGTAGTGCGATAGGAGAAGTATGTCGATGGGTGGCCAGTATACTCACAATGCTTGTGTGGAGACGAATCCAAAGCGAAAATCTTCAATGTAAATCACTTGCTGCCAAGAGTCATGCAGCACGGCTGACCTTACTTCTAAACTTCATACTACTGTGAACTGTCTATGTTGTTGCTACTGCTACTGATGCTACTTAACCATGTTCTCGCCATCGCGTGTTCCAAAATATCCATCCAGAAGTGAACAGCTCCCCCACTTCCCATCCAACCGCACAACGCCACCGCCTCCCCACACCCCATGCAACTCACTTGTCCGAGTTGAGTGCCTCCTGCGCCTCGTTGCTCCAGCGTTTGACAACATCGGGGGAGGAGCGCATCAGGTGCAGGGCGGACACGAGCGCGGCGCTGCTGACGCTTGACGAGCGGTCCACGATGGCCTGCTTCATGTAGCGCTCGATGGCCTGCAGCATGGTGGTCTGCGGTGGAGAGAGAGGAAGAGGTCAGAGAGAGGGCGAGAGAGAGGTTAGAGAGGGGTGGATGGAGAGTCGACCAGCGACGGACGGGAGGTAGTGCTAGCTAGACCGCTGGGAGAATATGAGAGCGAGTGAGAGATGGATGAGTAAGCCAGCCAATTCGAAGGCAAGTGGCGGACGGTGACCAGAGACGGATAGGGGGCCAGACAACTTCCAGAGGGCAGCACTGACCGGTGTTCTGAAGGAAAATACCGCAAAGCACGCTACCCAGATACTGACAGCTTGGGCAACGGATTAAATAAGGTACAACTAGGCGTTAAACGGACTCCTGCTGATACAATATTTAGCATGCCTCCGCTCGACACGATCACAGTTCATTAAGGCACCAGCGATTGTCCGCCCAAAGCATGTGATCACCAAATCATCCTGGCAGGCTCGCATCACACCATATTCTGCTACGTCTCTATGTCTTAGTGTGTGACGTACGTCAGTGATGCAGCAAAGCGCCCGGATGGCGGCCGCCCGGTACAGATCCTCCTTGCCCGTCATGTCCTTGGTCAGCGATGACGTCACAATGATGACGTCATCGGCCACACCGGCCAGCTCCTTGATGCCCAGGTAGACGAGCCGGCGGAGGGTCACATCCTTGGACTGGAACAACTTGGTCATGGCGAAAAACGCCTCGGTGGCCTCGGTGGAGCCGAGCTGCTCGCCCTGTCGGTCACAGCGACGCGCGGATTAGTCAGGTAACGGTACAGAAGGATGCTGGTTGGTCAGACAACTGCACAGAAGGATGCTGACTGGTCAGGTAACAGCACACAAGGATGCTCACTGGTCAGGTAACAGCACACAAGGATGCTCACTGGTCAGACAACTGCACAGAAGGATGCTGACTGGTCAGACAACTGCACAGAAGGATGCTGACTGGTCAGGTAACAGCACACAAGGATGCTCACTGGTCAGGTAACAGCACACAAGGATACTGACTGGTCAGGTAACAGCACACAAGGATGCTCACTGGTCAGGTAACAGCACACACAGATACTGATTGGTCAGACAATGGTATCAGAACATTGACTGGTCAGAGATAAGTCACACCAGAATTGACTGGGCAGGGAAGTCACTACGTGAAATAGAAACATGCAGAGTATAAATGGTTCTAATCAAGACAGACGACTTGACATGGGCGATTGGCCACTGACATCAAGGAACAAATGAGAAACAGTCATGCTGAGAACCAACACAAAAGCAAAACAATGAAACAGATGGGCACAATAAAGAATGTAAGTTAAGTAATAAGCATCAACATCATAGTAAACATTTTGGTTAGCCAGCATCCACTCCATATCTACTTTAAATATCAACCCATTTGACTTGACAGCAACATTCACCTACTTACTTGATTGAGCATGTAGAGAATTTTGCTCAAAATGTGGATGCATTTCCGCGGGTTCACAGGCGTTTCGTTGAAAGTACGAGCTTCCTGGAGGACTGACGTCTTCTCGAGATTAGAGAAAGGGTTTCCGCTTCCTGCAAACAGTAGCAAAGAAATTTTAGTGGTGTAACATATATAGAATCACCAAATTTCCAGGATAGGTGAACCAATAAGAAATCTCCCCTATGCAAATTTGGTGACTGTACATCACTGATCACTGAAATCTGTACATCACTGGTGACTGTATATCAATATTTAGAGGGGTTCAAGGTGTATACTGCAAAAATGTTGATCGGTTTCTCAGTGCCACCGTGTTTTACACCACCTGCAAAAAGTCTTTGAAATGTATGGCCAGGGCTGCAGAGCCAGATTCTGAGTCAGAAATGGTCAAAGTCGATAACTCTGACCCCAGCCAGAGTTGGAGTCAATTTTGGAAACAACAGATGGGGTCAGTCACAAGTGAAGATGAAAAATAACTAACTACCTACAAGAAAATATAATAAGTGAATGGGGACTTTACTTCACAAGGAATTGTTCGGGTCCAAGCTTTCATATGGTAATTACAAAACATCATCAGTGATTTGTTATCTGGTTCGGGGGTATCGGTGGCAAAATTGCGAACGATACCCCAGAGCTTTAGTAAGATTCGCTGACAAAGTTTTGTAAATACAATTTGAAAGCTCTGACCCAAACGATTTCTTGTGGAGTTAGGTCTTCATTCATTTATCACCTCAACAAACTCTAAATCATGTCCTTAAGAGTACAAGAAAATGAGCGGAACCTGACTAGACCAATATAGCAATTACAATGAGTTGTACCAGACTGGAATAAATACACGTATGCCGAATATGTCCGGCGTAGTGGCGGGATTGGGCCGAAAATTTCAGTGCACGCCCGGCGTAGCTTCGCATGCGCCGAATTCAGCGCATGGCGGCCGCTGAATTTGTCGGTGCACGGCGGCCGCATAATTTTTCGACGAGTGATGGTTACCAAAATTTTCGACACGCTAGCCAATCTAGCAGCAGATTCGCCCTGCGGGTGGCTCTGGAGAGGGTTCGGGACAAGCCGTCCCCCACCCCTGTTGTCGCGCGCTCAGACTCACGAGCCGCCTTGAGTCAACTGAGCGGATGAGCGGCGGCCCAGGCGAGGCCTTCACCCTCGGCGCGGAGATAGGTATGGAATATCTTGTTAAACATTGCCGGGCGTCGCGAAGTAATCCTGCAGTGGGTTCCTGCCCACTGCAGAATTGGGGGGAATGAGAGCGCAGACGACCTGATGAAACAAGCAGCCGCCCTGCCCTCGGACGCCCACTCGCTGACCCGGGTGGTTCGTGAGTCGTGACCATCGCACCTTTATATTAGTTTTGAGTTAAGATAGCCAAAATGGGGTCCCTGGCTTGCACTTACCGGTTTGCGCACTCACAAGATCAAGAAATGCCTCAAATCGAAAATATATATAATTCCAAAGTTGCAGCACTTTTATTCAGAGGGGCTAATGCATTAGAATGCCCCCTCTGAATGTGTGACGTCAGTGCAGATCTAACGTTTTAAATCTTTTACTTAAATGTTTGGTAGCACGCAGTGGTAATGCTGCTTTGCGTGCCACAAGTGCCACACTTTCAGCTGACAAATTATTCCTTGAATATGGATGACTTGCATATTATATTTGTTATTTAATGCAGCTAGTGAACTAATGAGAAATACAGAAAACACATGCATACCATGAGCCCACTTTTTGCTGTTCATATTTCTATTTTTGTAACTGGGGCCTTCACAAGGTGTCAAGCCAGTTAGCTAAATGGCAGTGTCAACACCATTGGGGTAACCATGGTACATTGCACATTAATCACCCTGGATGAATCGCCAGGGACAGGTAGGTACCTCATAGGGTTCTTGTATTGGTGTGACATGCTTTTTGTTCTAGTCTTGCATTGTGTATTTCTCGTTTTGTTTCCATACTACTGAGACGGAAGGCTTGTGGCTCACACCAATAATTGAGGTCAATGCAGCTTTCAATTGGTCACTTGTGCGGGCTGGGTGCATATTTTTTGTACTCTCAGCCGGCTTCGGTGCGGATTTTCCGACTACGTAGGAGGGATTGTTGCAGATTTTGAACTTGAGCTGGTGCACCTCATTGACCTGCCAGCCATACTTTGCAGTCTGGCTGACTGTGGCCGTCATTGGCACAATTAATACAGCTATGAGAACACAAGCAGCTTGGGCTATGAATTAAAGCCATGAGTTCAAGTTCACGATGATCGCTTTCAAGTCTCAGCTATCATCTGCATCATCATTCGCATGGATGTTTAGGTACAGCTCTCTCGAGATTAAGCGATAGGTTTTGCACTTATACATTTCCGATTATATCTAAGAAACTTATCGATGTACGCCCCATTTTACACAATCATGGCTTGTTATCCAAAAAGTCAATCGCATCTCAACACTTAAAAGCGTAAGACGACTAAGATATAGCCTGAGGTACACTAAATTTTCTAGATGCAAAATCTACCGCTAAAACCCGCGAAACCTGTACCTATTATTCCCCAATTCCGTATGGTGATTATTGCCCGACACAGCGTAGGTACCAGTACAAAAGTAAAGCTTACCGTCTTCCTCGTTCTTTTTGTCCATCATTAAATCTACAAATTCGTAATTGAGTACGATTCAATTAGCAATTACGAGTTCCAAAAATTAATATTGGGCTGGTATAGGCTGGATAGGTTTATATAGCCTTGGGCTGGAAGATGAACTAGATGAAAATGTGTTTATTGTGTATGGCAGGTCGGGCTTTACAAAACATCGACGGGTACGGCGCAGCTAAGACATATGAAATGTTGACGCGCATATTTACGTCTGGACAACGAGTTGCGTTGGGGGCATATTTACGTCTGGACAACGAGTTGCGGGGAAAAGTGCTGATTGTGTTGCAGTTTTAGGAGCCGGTGATTAGGCTGGATTTTTGGGTTACTTTTTCGTTCCGATTCATGTATTTCATAGTGTTTGGCTTTTGAATATTTTAGTTCTTTCAGATAAATATTACTTGCCTTACAACTTTTGTGAAAACGTTTCATTTTTTTTTTTATAAGCCGACGTTCAGAGTCCTAAAAATGCATCAGCACTACAATCATTGTAAACAAACAAATGGAGCACCACTTGGCTCTGTTCCAAGGCCATTTTTTAGTTTATCTGGCGGTTTTCTTGCTCTTGTACGTCGTTTTGTTGGATGTTTTGAACCCCTTAAGATTGACTTATATCATATTTAAGAAGCATGTTGACTGAAAACAATCTGAAGTATCCAGGAGGCTGACAGAGGTCCTGATTACTGAGCAATATCAATATCAAGTTGAACAAGTTATGAAATTTTGGTTGATAAACGCAAGTTGATCGGGCTCATATATCAGCAAGAAAAAATAAAATTATAAGAGCTTATTGTCCAAAAACAAGCTATAATATTGCAGACCTTGGAGCAATACTGAAGAGCACGCTGAGCAGGATCATGCCAGAAAATGTTGAATCGATGAGTGCATATTGATGTATTGGTATGAATATTGAATGATAACTTACAACAGCAAGATAAATTAGTGCTAACTATCAAGTTAAAATCTAGAATGAATGGACTTGGGCAGTTTTACTATGCTTAGATGCTATGCAGATTGTAATGTGCATCAGGTACTCAGTGTCTGGCAAATGAAACATGTGATCATTCCATTGCTACTGGAGGAGAAAGCTTGGATCACTAAATCCACTTTATGTTGATTTTGATGTTAATCATCATCACTGTATTTCTTGAAAAAAGGATTGTAGTAAAATTGTTAATGTGACAATCCATGCAACGATGTGATCATATTATGTGTTCATAGTCATTCGTGATAGTCATTATTGGTCCAATATACAATGGCAAAGCTCTCAGTCTCAGTGTTTCTTCCTGTGGATGGCCAGCAGTGACTCAGAGCTTAGAAGTATTAGTTTTCTTCACAGGGCTGGGATAAAAAGTACTGAGGGTAATCTTCCACCAAGGAACTCTACTTTGACATGGTATGAGATGTAGGCACAAGTAGGTAGGTGCTCAGTTCCTATAGTCAGTAGTTGTGTATGTTTAGTCGGGTTAGCTTAGATCAGATTGTTAGTTTTTTAATTTGCCAAATGTCCATAAAAATGTGACCTGAGCAATGAGCATACCTGAACCTGACTAACATGACAGCTGACCTAACCTCAATCATCACACATATTTGCAGCCTACCCAAGACCTGCATGGCAGTAGCACCCAGTTATAGGTAGGTACTCACTACTCACCCTAACTCAATCTTACCTGCTAACCTTCAACTTGCCAAAAGTTAGCTCACATTGCCAAGCTGTGTCCAGGGAAACAGTCAACTGAGGAACTGGCTCATTGGGTGGCTGGTGTGAGTCTGTGCATTTAAAGTGTTTCTTCTCTGAAGCTGCTCTGCACTGCTGTATGTCATGTTAGATGCTCAGAAAATGTGGGGAATGATTACTAAGCTACTTTAGTGCTTTGTTAATGCTCGAGACATGAACAAGTACAGATCCTGCAGGGTACAGCTATGAGTTAGGTGCTAGGTGAGTATGTTATGTGAATGTGCTGTTCCCTGTTTGACCGTAAGTATACAAACAAGCACAGGGTCACAGTTATATTCAATCTCCACATAAACATATGTACAACAAAAACAGCCATATAGCCTAACTCCGAACACACCACAGATAACTTAAGCCTTTGAAGGCACAAAAATGTTTTGATTAACAGGACAGGTTTACAATATATCCTCTGTCCTTGGGGGATCTTGCTGCCAAGTTGAGCTATGATGACTGAACTTCAGGATTGATCAATCTTTTGTTAGCCACTGCTTATATACGAGAAAGACCAAATGCTTGTTTGTTTTGATTTACAGGACATGTATACAATAAATCCTCTGTCCTTGGGGGATCTTGCTGCCAAGTTGAGGTACGATGACTGAACTTCAGGATTGATCAACCTTTTCTTAGCCACTGCTTATAAACGAGAAAGACCAAATGCTTGTTTGTAAACTGCGTTGAAAATTTAATGATCCACCTTCAATTCTGACATGAAGGCACAAATGGAATAGTTCCCTCTCCTTTTGGAATACACAAAGCAAAATATTTAATAAATTTTAGTGGATGGACAAGAGCAATTAGCATAGCTTTCCCTCAAGTTAGGTAACTTCGGGCACTCTGTTGATGAATTACACTGACGCTTATTCGCTTCATATTTTGTAACAAACGCGCTAAAACTGCAATATAACAGCACTATATGCTTCTTGACAAAATGCAATAGTATTAGAAATTTAGCCCTGATGGCATTCATTCTTGTAAGAAACGTAACTACAAAATATTTTGTAGTAACTATTAAATTCCGGCCGAAAACAGTGCACGGTTTAAAAAAGAATCATTCCAATGACGGTCCATTCTTGCGGTCCTGAAATCGCCACTATTTCCGGCCTCTCCAACGCAACTCGTTGTCCAGACGTAAATATGCGCGTTGGGGAGGCCGGAAATAGTGGCGATTTCAGGACCGCAATAATGGACCGTCATTTGAATGATTCTTTTTTTAAACGTGCACTGTTTTTAGCCGAAATTTAGTTCTTACTACAAAATATTTTGTTATTAGATTTTGGCCGAGAATGAGTACCATCAGGGCCAAGTTTTTACTATTATTGTATTTTGTCCAGAAGCATATAGTGCTGTTTTATTGCAGTTTATGCGCGTTTGTTACAAAATATGAAGCGAACCTGCAAAAAAGTTCCAAGATAACGTTGATGCATATCGCAAAATATCATATTGACCTGACCTCAAGTTCATCCGTTCCTTCCATGATTGACTAGACAGATTTCAATTTACACATTTCAATTTTATCTTGGATCAGAGAAGAGGAGAGAGAAGTGGGAGCTATTTTATTTGTGCCTTCATGTCGAATTGAAGATGGATCATTACATTTTCAAGGCGTTGATCAACCAAACATTTCATTGATTTAGTCTTTCTCGTACATAAGCAGTGGCTAAGAAGAAAAAGTTAATCATAATACCTGAAGTTTAGTCATCTTACTTCAACTCAAACTTTGCAGCAAGATCCCCAAGGACAGAGGATATATTGTATACCCATCCTGTAAATCAGAGCATTTTTGTGCTTGCAAAGGCTTAAGTTATCTCAATTTGTTGTGTGCTCGGAGTGAGGCTATGGGCATTTTGTTGTATGATTATGCGGAGATTGAATATAATTGTGACCCTGTGATTGTTTGTATATTTACTACAGTCAAACAGCATATTCAAATAACATACTCACCTAGCTCATAGCTGTACCCCGCAGGATTTGTACTTATTGATGTCTCATGTCTCGAGCATGAATAAAGCACTAAACTAGCTGAGTTATCATTTCCCACATTTTTCTGAGCATCTAACATGGCATACAGCAGTGCAGAGCAGCTTCAGAGAAGAAACACTTTAAATGCACAGACTCTCACCAGCCACCCAATGAGCTAGTTCCTCATTTGGCTGTTTCCCTGGACCCTGGATGCAGCTTGGCAAGATGAGCTTACTGTTGGGAAGTTGAAGGTTAGCAGGTAAGATTGAGTTAGGGTGAGTACCTACCTATAACTGGGTGCTACTGCTATGCAGGTCTTGGCTAGGTTGCAAATATGTATGATGATTGAGGTTATGTCAGCTGTCGGGTTAGTCAGGTATGCACACTGTTCAGGTCACATTTCTATGGACACTGGCCACTGGGGCAAATTAAAACCTAATATAACCTAACCCAACTAAACCTACACAATTACTGACTACAGGAACAAAGCACCTACCTACTTGTGCCTGCATCTCGTACCATGTCAAAGCAGTGGCGGATCCAGGGGGGCAGAATGGGCATTTGCCCCCCCCCCAAACGGCATAATTTTAACATTACGCCTATGGACGATGCATGGAAAGAATTGATAAATTGTTATGGTTTGCCCCCCCCCCTCAAAACTCTGAGCTGGATCCGCCTCTGTGTCAAAGTAAAGTTCCTTGGTGGAAGATTACCCTCAGTACTTTTTATCCCAGCCCTGTGAAGAAAACTAATACTTCTAAGTTCTGAGTCACTGCTGGCCATCCACAGAAGAAAAAAAATGCTGAGAGCTTTCAGCTTTGCCATTGTATATTGGACCAACAATCACTATCACAAATGACTAATGAACACATATGATAACATCGTTCCATGGATTGTCACATTGACAATTTTACTACAATCCTTTTTCCAAGAAATACAGTAATGATTAACATCAAAATCAACATAAAGTGGATTTAGTGATCCAAGCTTTCTCCTCCAGTAGCAATGGAATGATCGCATGTTTCATTTGCCAGACACTGAGTACCTGATGCACATTACCGTCTGCATAGCATCTAATCATAGTAAAGCTGCCCGAGTCCATTCATTCTAGATTTTTCACTTGATAGTTAGCACTAACTTATCTTGTAAGTTATCATTCAATAATATGCACTCATCAGTCAACATTTTCTGGCATGATACTGCTCAGCGTGCTCTTCAGTATTGATTCAAGATCTCAATCTGCAAAATTATAGCTTGTTTTCGGCCAATAATGATGAGCTCTTTTAATTTTACTTTTTCTTGCTGAATATGAGCCCGATCAACTTGCGTTTATCAACCAAAATTTCATAACTTCCAAGTTCAACTTGATATTGTTATTGCTAATGCTCAGGGTCAGGACCTCTGTCTGCTGTCAGGCTTCTTGATACTTGGGGTTGTTTTCAGTCAACATGCTTCTTAAATATGATATACGTCAATGTTAAGGGATTCAAAACATCCAACAAAACGACGTACGGAACAGAGCCAAGCGGTGCTCCATTTGTTTGTTTACAATTATTGTAGTGCTGATGTATTTTTAGGACTCTGACGGTCGGCTTATAAAAAATGAAACGTTTTTACAAAAGTTGTAGTGCAACTAATTTTTATCTGAAAGAACTAAAATATTCAAAAGCCAAACACTATGCAATACATGAATCGGAACGAAAAAGTAACCCAAAAATCCAGCCTAATCACCGGCTCCTAAAACCGCGACAAAGTCAGCACTTTTCCCCGCAACTCGTTGTCCAGACGTAAATATGCTGTTGACGCGTCAAAAAAGATACCAAATAAGTATTTCTTCGCTTCATGAGTAAAAAGCATTGAGTAAAAGCATTATTTTATTATTTCTAGTTAGAGTGCATTGCAGTCAAAGCATTTCAAATCTCTTTTTTTAACTTTATGTTTCAAAACGCGGTCAAAGATCAAACTACTTCCGTCATTCAATGGGACATCTATAAAATAAGTGCCCTATACTTTTTAAAATAAAGTTTTCCTTCGCTAGAAATTCTTAAATGCTTCCAATTATAAACTTACTTTTGTGATTTGTATGACATCATAGGTAAATAATTAGTACAGATTACAATTACCTTACCTTACCTTACCTTACGGTATACGGGTTGTGGGAGGCCAATTTGGCCTGTGGGGCCCGGTCTCAGCGAGCTCCCAGTGCTTATCGACAGTCAGCCTCAGGTTGGACAATTGAAAACAAAATAATTGTACAAAGTTAGATAGGTTTATCAAAACTTCCGAATGCTATAAAAAATGTTGTTCATCATCTGTTTTTCTCAGAAACACCCAAAAATTTATGTTTAGTCATTTTGAGAACATTCACAATTTATTTCTAATGACGTCATGCAAAGCTACAAAGTAGATAAAGTTGAATTTTATGCAACCATATGCCGATAGCCGCCATATTGTTTCTGTTTCTATACCGGCGTTCTCCTTGGATGTTCTATTTATTCCTTGCATTTTTCTCCCCGTCGTCCGTTCGCCGTCTGTAGCCGCCGTTCTTCTATGTACCCTGAGGTAGGTTGCTTTGGTCGGTCACGGACACCACGCGCGTTTTTTTTTTTCCGCGAAGCTCTAGCTCGATAATGATCAGAGGCCAATCGGTAAGGGGTCCCTTCCGGCTTCCCCCGGCCCCCATTACGTTCGCGGCTAGCAAAACACCAATACGGGCGAGGGTTAAATTACTTTTCAAGTGACAACTGTCCATCAGATGCACACTGCACAGAATGTTGACCTGGCAGTTTATTATCATGTTCTACTTTTTCAGCTGTGTAAACCCTAAACAGCAACGATGGCCACCCGCAACTGGAATCTGGAGTGCAAGGTATATGTTGGAAATCTTGGCAACAGTGCTGCCAAGAATGAGATTGAAGATGCCTTCAGCAAGTACGGGAATCTGCGCAACGTGTGGATTGCGCGCAACCCTCCCGGCTTTGCATTTGTGGAGTTTGAGGACCCACGGGATGCTGAGGACGCAGTGCGAGGACTGGACGGAACGTGAGTGCCTGACTGTCATATATGTTATTGTTGTGACTTCATGTACCATGTGGGTTATATGAATCTGGGGACAAAGCTGATAAGGCTTTCAGCTTTGCGAATTTATACAGCTCTGCTTCTTTTAGTTTTGTATATTGTATGAAATGTGTGTAACGATTTTGAGTTCTCATTTATGTATGTGTATAATCTATCATCTCTGGCCTTCTCCAGTCGGCTGTGCGGCGAGCGGGTCCGTGTGGAGATGTCTTCCGGCAAGAGCCGCAGCCGCGGCGGTATGCGCGGCGGCGGCGGCGGCTACGGCGGTGGTGGTTTCGGTGGCAGGAGGTGAGTGTGTACAGAGCTGGCTGCCGTCGGTCGGTCCGTGTATGGCGTGTGTGGACGGGAGAGAGACGAGAGCTGGTTACTGAGACACTGAGAGAGTAGTGTGAGAGTGTGGGACCTGGCCGAGCCGTCTCAAGTGTGTCGCTGTGCTGTGTTGAGGACGTGGTGCCGGCTGAAAGTCTGACGCCACGTTGCCGTCTTACAGATTTCCATCACACCACCACCCCTTGCCTCCGTCCATCACACTTCACGGCCTAGCGTGGGTCACGTGACGCGGTCAGGTGACCCCTGACCCGCGACGTGACCCGGCCCATCAAGGGACTCTCGGCTCACCCCCATCTTGCGTCTCACACATCGCCTCTTCGCGTCGTGTCACTCGTTTGCGTTAATGGCCGCATTAGCTACGTACTTGCTTCGTGGGCCCACCATTCTCCGCTCCTCTGCGCTTCGCTCCCTCCGCTTATGTCGAAGCAAGTAAGTGAGCACACCACCAGCGACGTAGATGGGATGCTCAGCTCAAAGCACTTGGAACTTGTTTCTGATTTTGAGGCATTGACTGCCTGATATGAATGATAAACGTCATGTTTTTTATGTTGTTGAGAGCTCGTGACAAAGCAGAGTGTTTTCATTGCAAGCATTCGGCATGGACGGAGCATAACTTGACCAATTACTTTTCCTGGCAGGGTTTATATGACGTTGAGGAGCTGGATATAACTGTCGAAACTGTGTGTTTCGTTAACTTTCCGCCCTTTCAGAGATATCGGTGCCTTTTCCGTTCATGGGATGGGGCCCGGTGCCAGGAGGCAGACTCTGGTTCCATGCTAACACGGTCAGTGAGCCAGTGCTCCGGTCGATACCGGAGCCGTGTGTGTATGTCTATGTGCGCCGTCTGACACTGTGCCGTGTGCGTGTGTTGGTGCAGGTCGCCGGGCCGTCGCTCCATCTCGCCGCGGCGCCGGTCACGCAGCCGCAGCCCGCGTGGTTCGCCCGTCTACGACCGCTACAGGAGGTGAGTGACGCCGGCCGACCGGGGCGCGGCGGACGAGAATGGCTTGGTTACGGGGTAGTCCGCACAGTGTCCCAAAATTGTGTTTTGGCTTGGGTGTCAGAGGGAAAATTCCTCTCCAAAAAGGGGGATAAGAGTGGAAAATTCCCCAGTCAGATAAGGCCCAAAATGAGTGGAAAAGAGATCAATGGCATACATTTCTATTTAATGAGGTAAAATGTACCTAATATGTAAAATGACCAATGCAAATGCTTATTCTCAGTAAAGCTGAAGTGGAAAATTGCTCTTAGATATTAGAGATGAGAGTGCAAAATGATTTTTATTTGGATGTCGTTTCCCACCCAAATCGAAATGTTTTGGGACACTGAGTCCGCGTGGGGTGATTGTCCGGTGGTGGTGCTGGGGAGACACAGGATTTCGTGGCTCACCCGTGTCCGTACCTGTGGTGCTCCTGCTTGTGAGACAACTGTGACTTGGCTGCTGTGGGTGTTTTGGAGTTGGCGATGCGTTAGGCGGTGGAATCAGCTTGCGTATGCTCTTCTCATATTGTGAAGAATTTGTCAAAGACGGCAAATAGATAACCGTTTCGTGAAGGATGTGGCAGTTGGCATAAACTGTGCGTATGTTTATTTACTACATGCATTTCTTTCTGGGACTATGGCAGATAAGCGTTGCCGCCCACAACCTGCCACCTGCGATGGCGCCGCGAGTCTTCACTTCAGAACCTTGGTACAGATTAGTACATTCTTTGTCGCTCACAAATAAATTTAGAATGCGAACAGTTACTAACAATTCCTGTAGTTTCCAGTTTAGGTGCAACAATTGCACGATTCCTATTCGTCGTTCAAGCTAATGTGTCACATCCCCTTGCCTTGCATGCCTGTAATCATCCCGCCGCGCTTCGTAGGGTGTCTGGAAAGAACAGTTCTTGGGCAGCAACTTCACTGTGTGAATATTGTGGGTGCCCGGGTACGCGCAATTATTGTTTAGTTCTTGCCCATTCGATATTCCGTGACAATAATTTTCTTATCTTGTTCAAATAGAGCGAGGAGTTACGTTAGCTTGACTACTTAGCAATTATGCCACCGCGCCGCTCTGCTCAGGAGTCGGTGTTGTGTGATAGGCAGCTGTGTGTCCCCCTCCCCCCCCCCCCACCTCCTCCCGTGCCCTCTGCCCGTCTCCTCCCTCTGACCGACCCTCCGCCTCTGTCCCCCGGCAGGTCCAGGAGCCGCGACTGAAGAGGTCCGCCGCCACCGACACTGGCCGCTGTTGTCACCGTTTGACGCCCCCGGATGACGCCGGCACCCCCCCCCCTTACCCCCTCCCCAGCGCCGCCCATATCCCCCCCCCCGCTTCTGAAGCGTGTGCGCTCAGAGGCCGGCCACGAGCCCTGCAGAATATCAGCTGTCTATGATCTGGCTGGTGGTGTAATTTGCATGACTGAGGAGTTCAGCTCACGGTAGGGGTTTGTGGCATTCCATATTTCATCTGAGATCGTGACGTCGGTGCATGAACGTCAGAAATACACGTTCAGCGATTTTTATGATGTTTGAAGAAGTTGAATGAATTTAAGTTTGTTGTTTGTGTGCGTTGCCATGACCAGAGATTGCGTCGTAGTGATTTGATTTAAAGAGTTGGTAGAAACGCTTTGGATTACGGTAAGGTGGGGCTATCTCAACAGTACCTATGTAGTGGTTTGGTAAAATTGCCGTAAAATGAAAACCGTTAGATGTTTGTCATTTTCGTTCAGACAATTAGCGTTCGATTCCACAGTAAGCTGAGCAAAATAACAAAACAAACAATTATCAAACGGTTTTCACTTTATAGCGATTTTACTGAACCACTTATGCCTGAAATATCCCCACTTAGGATATTAGTAGTCGACAGCCACACTGGTGCCGGCGTCCGGGCATCGTGGTGACAGATCCGGTAGCGATGGTGTTGCGCAATGCGCATGAGCTGAAAAAAAAGATTGGTGGGCTGCAGGTGGTGATATTTCTTGTCGTGAGACTTGAGTGTTATTCGTTTTCGGGGGCGAAGCTCGGTTTCGGAAAGAACGGCGCCGATTGCCGACTAATCCGACTGATCGTCGATGGAGGCCAAGCCGCGACGCCCTTGGAGCGTACTTTGTGTTAGTTGCTTCCAGCGATAACGGAGCGAGACCGTTTACCTACTGTGAGTTGTCTGTTCTGACCTCCGTTTCTACTTCCTACCAAACGCAATCGTCAATCATGCGCTGTGGGTACCAGTCTATTCAATCGCACACGTGCACACTACACCAGGCTTCCATCAAGACCGGCTCCTTACCGCCGGAAGGGGGTGTCTGTAAGGGGCCAGGACGGCAGCGTGGTTATATACCAGTGCTTAATCCCACCACATGTGGCGAAATTCCCGGCGTCATGTAGGAGGGGGACGCAGCCCCATTGGACCCGGGACAGACTCCCCACAGCGAGACGCGGCACCGCCGGGCCGGGACGGGCGAGGGCTCACCCCCGCCGGATCCGGGAGCGACCCCCCACAGCGAGACGCGGCACTGTCGCCCTGGGGTGACGGGGCCGGCAACCCTGCCGGAGCCGGGACAGACCCACACAGCGAGGCGCTACACCCGCCAGGCCGGGGCGGCGGCGTCCCATCTTCCACCGGCCACCCGACCTCACCGTTGCCTAATCACTGACTACAACAAACACGTGGAACCTTCGCCGGACTGAAAGACGTCCCGTCCCACCTGGGCCCTGTTTCGCGGCACGACGGTACAGTGCGCTGCGCTACGCTGTTTTATTGGTGCGGCGTTTGAGACGAATTCGCCTCGACGCTCCAGCACGTTGCGACTTGCATTCGTGTGCGAGACGTCGGCGGAGGAGGAGCTCGAGTTTAGCTGCGATCTCTCGCGCGTTACTGAGGGTGTTGGAGTTTGGGTTCAGTGGTTTCTATTTTCTGTTTTGTTTGCAAGGCAAGTTCTTTCTTTGAAGTAAGAGGTGATGCAGTGATGGATCGGAGGCGGCCCGTAAAGCGGGTGCGACCTGACGAGTTTTTCTTTGGCGGAGGAGAGTCCAACAACACAGGGTCTTTCTTGAAGGTAAAGTTGTTATCTGATGTTTCATTTAAATCAAAGGGATGGCCTTGGGTTCAGCTCGGAATCAGAGGGATACTGGGACCTGATGATAGGTTGGCTAAAGCTAGCCTCTTGGCTGATGGTGGGCTGCTGATGAGGACAAAAAATGAGTCTCAGACTTCCAAGCTTCTGAAAGTTCAAATGTTTGCAGGTGAGGAGTGTCAGGTGATCAGGGATGAACGGCTCAACACCTCCCGGGGTATCGTGCGGGCCCACGACCTGATGGAACTGTCTGAGGAGGAAGTAGCTGGGTGGTTGAAAGAGTTTGGTGTCACAAAGGTCAAAAGGTTCACAAGGAAGGTCAATGGGCGCACTGAAAGGACAGCAACACTCCTTCTAACTTTTGATACCCCCACCTGCCCTTCTAGGATTTCTTTGGACTATGTCACTTACAAAGTTGACCAGTACATCCCAAATCCAATGATGTGTTACAAATGTGGTAAATTTGGCCATTCTGAAACGACATGCAAGGATGATCGTGTGTGTCTTGTCTGTGGGGAACCGAGTCATGAGGGAGAGTGCACTCCAAAGTGCATCAACTGTGGCAAGAGTGGCCACTCCTGTCAGGATAGGAGGTGTGAGATATGGGTCAAAGAGAGGGCAATATGTAGAATGAAAGTAGAACAAGACATTTCCTTTGGGGAGGCGAGGAAAAAATTTGAGGAACAAGCACAGAAACAGAGTCCAAAATCATATTCTGAGGTCCTTAAGGTACCACAGAGCTCATCCCCACAGGAGGAGGAACTGAAAACCAGGGTGGGTAAGCTTGAAGATGCAGTGACAGAGCTGGTGGGTTTGCTCAAGCAGGTTCTGGGCAAACAATTGGATCCCAAAGGCACAGACAAGGAGACAGAGCCTGCCTGCATCACTGACAGCGGTGCACAGGGTGTAGAGAGTAGTGGTGAGATTTCATGCATAGAGACAGAGAGTGATTCTATGGAGGTTCAAAAACATGGTGATGTCGACTCAGATGAAAGACCAGTGACTGGCTTTGACAAGGAGATTGGGAAGTGGCAAACTGTGAGGAAGGGCAAGGGAAAGAAGGGAGGCAACATGCCTGTCCTTCCAGCACTGACTGGGGATGACGAGATTTCGCCGTCCCCCGAGCTGACTCGATTCACTCGAGCCCCAGGGCGAGGTGAACGTGGTCGGCTCAAACCAATGCAGCGGGCCCACAGTGCTTCGCGACTTCCTTCATCCAAACAGTGTTGGCAAAACAATTCCCATCCCCCCAACTCTTAGACAATACCCAGCAAAAGCATCATTTCTGTGTTTGTGGTTTTTTCTGGCAAATATCGAACAATTATTTCCAGTGATTACAGTTGCCTGCGTTTGTCGCAGGTTTTAGTCGGTACCCAGATTATGTATTATTTATTTCCTTATCCTGATTTGCATCTGGTGTCTGGTTTCAGTATCTCATGTGTTATATTTGATTTTGTGGTGGTCGTCGTCAGTCTGCCAGGCGATCCTTTTTTGGGTCGGTTTGGCGGCGGGGCTGATGAAACGGGCGTGTTCTGTCGGAGCCGGGATGGTTCGACCGGCGCCCGGGGCAGTGGGGCAGGTCACGTGACCCGATGTTATCGCGAGGTCGGCGGGCCGGCCCCGGGGCTAGGCGTGGGCCCGGTCCTGGGGCGCGGCGTGAGCCCGACCTCAGAGCCGAGAACGAGCGCAAAGGTGACCTTGACCGTGCTGGGTACTTTTCCGTCGAATAGTTAGTTAGAAACAGCGTTATGGTTAATAGTGTGAGGAGTTTTACCATCATGCAATGGAATGCTCGTGGAATGATTGGAAAATGGCCGGAGATTAAACCTGTGCTACTGGAAAAAGGCAAAGATGTGATTTGCATCCAAGAGTCACATTTTCTCCCTAATGATCCTTATGACTTCCGCCTTAATAATTACACTCTTTATAACGCATTTCCCAATACGGACAGGAGACAGGGAGGAGTCAGTATTTATGTTAATAATAAACATCCCCATTGTCAGATAAATCTGAATACTTGTCTACAAGCTGTTGCAATATCGGTCCCAACTGGCAGATGTCGGCTGTGTATTTGTTCGTTGTACCTTCCGCCGAACGAGCGTCTTTCGCAGCAGGTTCTCAGTGGTCTGGTGAGCCAGCTGCCACAACCTTTTATTATATGTACAGACGCTAACAGCCGACATTACATGTGGGGCGCAGATCGTTGTGACCAGAGAGGAGTCATATGGGAACGAGTTATTCGTCAACACGCACTGAATATTCTTAACGATGGCAGCCCGACACGGCTCGATGAATACTCTGGACTATGGTCCCATAATGATTTAACATTGAGCACGGGTAATATAGGTCAGTACTTGCAATGGTGTACCGACCCTGATCTATATTCCAGTGATCATTGCCCAATATACATAACATTTGATCTGCCTGGAACTGACACCTGTCGGAACACAGATTTCACGGGATGGAATACTAATAAGGCCAACTGGTCTGAATTTACTGAGAAGTGCGACTTACGATTTTGTGAAGGAATAGGAATGGAAAACTGCACAGCTATGAGCGAAGCCTTACTGAGGGCTGCGGAGGATAGCGTACCTATGAAACGGAACAACTCAAAGTACACTTGTCCATGGTGGACTGAGGAATGTAAAGAGGCGATTCGTAGTCGGCGACGAGCACTCAACCGGTTTCGTCGTAGCCACCAAACTTTACACCTCATGGAATATAAAGCTGCTAAAGCAAGAGCAAGGCGAATTATTAGACAGGCAAAACGGGACTCTTGGGAGAAACTGCTACATATGTTCAAACATACCACCCCTATGCGACAACTATGGGACATAATACGGCGTTTTACAAAGAAGGAGCGCTACCAGCGGCCATTGCCCGTATTATGCATCAATGGCAATATGACAGACGATCCCAAAGAAGTCGCTGACGTGCTCGGGAATTTCTTCTCGGGGATGTCGGCGTCCATTAATTATAGAGCTGCCTTTAGGGAAAGAGAGAGTGTTTTGCTCGAACAGCTTCCATCGTTTGCGAGCGACAACGACGAGTGCTACAATGACATGTTTACTATTGATGAATTGAGATGGTCAGTTTCCCATTGTGGAAATACCTCTGTTGGGCCTGATAAGATTCACTACATGTTTTTTAAGCAACTTAATGATGAGCAATTGACACAGATCCTAAAGCTGATTAATTACATTTGGCTTTCAGAGCGTCTTCCCGACACTTGGAAACATTCCATTATGGTGCCGATCCTTAAACCCGGGAAGCCAAGTCACCAACCCGAATCTTACCGACCTATACAGCTTACATCATGCTTCAGTAAGGTCATGGAACGAATGGTTACCAGACGGCTGGCGTGGTTTATTGAAAACGGAGGAATGCTTTCAGCCACTCAATGCGGATTTCGGAAGGGACGGAGCACAGCTGATCATTTACTACGACTGGAGTCCAATGTTAGACAGGGCTTCTTTTACAACCGGTATACTTTAGCTGTATTCTTGGATTTTAAGAATGCGTATAATCTTATTTCGACGGCGGCCCTGCTGACCAAGATGCACGCACTTGGTTTCAGAGGGCGAATGATGCACTTCATTCGATCCTACCTTGATAACCGAACCTTTCAAGTCAGAAATGGCTGCCTCTCCGATACATTTGAACAGGACAATGGCTTGGTACAGGGTGGTGTAATTTCTCCGGTGTTGTTTAACATCATGATAAACGACATATTTGATGGAGTCCCCGGAAACCCAACATGTGCGCTGTACGCTGACGATTGTACCATGTGGGTGCAAGGAAGGAGAATTGCACAATTAGTTGACCGAATGCAGTTAGCTCTCGACCATGTTAGTTCATGGGCTGACAGATGGGGCTTTGTTTTTTCACCGCACAAATGCAATGCCATTATATTCAGACGATATATGAAAGCAAGGGAATTAGCCACTGTGCCCCGATTGAGACTTTACAACGAGCACTTGAGCTACTCCGAGGAGGTCAAGTTTCTCGGGGTTTTGCTCGACACGAGACTGAATTTGAGCAAACATATTAAATATGTGAAGGGAAAGGCAACTAAACGTATATCAATCCTAAGATGTTTGGCCGGAGGGAACTGTGGAGCGGATAGAACGATACTTTTGCGAATTTACAAATCAATGATACGGCCAATACTTGATTATGCATGCCAGATACTGGATGGTCCACGAAACAAAACAGTTGAGTCGCTTGATAGCATCCAGAATGCATGCGTGAGGATTGCTACGGGCGCGCTTAGAACCTCCCCCATACTACCTCTGATGGTGGAAGCAGACGTACCCCCTCTGAGATTAAGACGGTGCGATTTGACCTTACGGTACTGCTTGAGAGTGAAGAGTGACCCCAACCATCCATGTCTTGAATTGATATCACGCGGTGCATCGCTGCCTGCCATTGATAGTGATTATTTGAAGCGAATCGCAGGCTTCCCTGTGTATGAGAGGCTCTCGGCTATATGCGCTGAGGCAAACTTTGATATGCCGAACGAATTGACGTCCTTATCTGGTACCATCCCGCCTTGGCACTTGCAGAAATGTGATCTGATTCGACTAACAAATGAGAGAAAAGCAAACTTATCTGATATTGAAGTGCAATGTCAGTTTAATGACCTCAGAGAGAGATATGCAACGTTCTCTTTCTGCTTTACTGATGGATCAAAGAACCATGATGGTGTTGGATGTGCGTATGTACTTGGAAACCGACGTGAAAGGTTTAAGCTGCCAAATAACTGCTCTGTATTTACGGCGGAAGCATTCGCTATACTACGGGCACTGTTATTTGTGGAGGAAAGTGGTATCATGAGATGTGTCATTTGCACGGACTCCCTGTCCGTGCTGACTGCTCTTCGTGGGCCGGTCACTTCCCATCCTACTATCATGAAGATTTTAGAGACCTGTCATCGATTGATTACTTTGTCTGATCGCGAACTTGTTATTTTGTGGATCCCTGGACACTGCAGCATCACTGGGAACGAGCTAGCTGACCGTCAGGCCAGGGAGGCTATCTCGCTGGATCAAATAGTAGTCCTTGAAATGGGTCCCAAAGAGCACTATCCCGATATTGGGTTGTCTGTCCGTCGCCTGTTCAATCAGTGCTGGCAGCAGTATAACTCAAACACCAACTTGAAGTTGATGTTGGTGCAGCAAAACCAAGAGTCACAATTGCATAAAATCCAGGGCCCGACGGCTTTGCAGCGATAACCGCTCGTGAAAATTTAAATGACAAGTTTAACGAATTTAGGTAGACTCGAGAGACAAAAAGGAGAGAAAGAAAATTTTTGAAATGGCTTGAATGGCAAACCTCGAAACGATAAATATAATATAGGAAACGAAACAAATGAAGAAACACTAAGAACCGCGAAGTAAAACGAAGAAATCAGAAGAATAACGAAACGAAATGAAAAGTGATTAGTAAATCATGACGGTGTATTGACATGGAAATCACTTGCGAGGTTAAAATACATGTTAAATTACGATTAAGTTGATATCGTATCGAATCACCAAAGCCATTTGATGCCAACAGGCACTAACAGTTTCGAGGTGTCTATATCAACAATAGTGCAATGCAAGAATAAATGTTATCAAGAACTGAAAGTCGAATATTCACAGTTTTAGGCTCAGCTGAGTCTACATTGAAGCTATCATTACTCCCGATATTATTTGAGCCTGGTGTTGTTCCGTCAAGAAGAATTGTTTGAAGAATTGTCAAGAAGATTAATAGCACGCTGCTATTGCTAATTCGAATTCATACAAAAGTTGTCAAACCTGCTATCGAGGTAAGGTCTACACAGCAATTATAATCCCTGGCAACTAAATCAACGGCATCAACTGCATAACTTGGACACCCGTTGGCCTGTGCTTCACCCTAGTTTCTTAGCGTACCGTTACGAGACAATGGAGAATTTGAAAGTGTCTGAACTTAAAATGATGCTGAAGGCACGCGGTCTTAGCTGTAAAGGAAACAAGGCCACGCTTGTAAATAGATTGGTAAATGTGCTAGGAGCGCGGAATACGTTAGATGCCGAGCCATGTTTGGAAAATAGTGCAGTTCATCCCGATGACAGTGTGTCCCGTGTTGAGTCCCCGTCTGCTTCTGTGTCTCCTTCCAATGTTAAGTCTGAGTTAAGGCGCGCAGAGGAGGCAGCCGATAGAGCCGCTCTCATCGAAAGATTAAAGTCCTTAAAAGAAAAACAGCTCATTGAGAGTCAAATCGCTGAACTTAGACGTGGACAGGAGCTGCTGGAAATTCAGGCGACTTTAAATGAATTAACTGCTAGAGAGCAGGCGTTAAAGACGTATAGAAATGATGATGATGTAAGCCCATTACCAGCGAGCTTTCATTCGTTACCCTCACATGAGACGGAAACTCCTCGCATCTCTCACTCTCACGCTAACCCTACACTCCAGTACGTCCCAAACTTGCGGCCGGATATATCTCAGCAAGCACCACCCGCGTTTAGTCGCCGCGCTCATGAAGGCACATCTGCTGCTTTAATAACCGAAAGAGAAAGGACGGCAGCGTTGATGCGTCTGCCTCCGATCGAAATCAAGAAATTTGGGGGTGATACCACTCAGTTCGCTCAGTTTATTCGATGTTTCGAAATGAAGATCGCTTCTAAATTGGATGATGACAGTGAAAAGTTATATTACCTGGAACAAAACATAATTCCGGGAAGTAAGCCGCACAGTATTGTTGAGAGCTGCATGTATCTTGAAGACGGGTATCAACATGCGATGCAGATTTTGCACAAGAGGTATGGCCAGCCTAGCACAATCGCAGCTGCCTTTATTGATAGAATAAGTAGCCAGGAACAGCTCAATGCAGAAAATGGAGAAGAGCTGGACCAGTTCTCGTTGTTGCTCCTCAGTTGTAAGAATGCACTAGGAAGCTCGTGCAGCTTCATGAATGATCCTCGAACCCTGCGTACTATTACAAGGAAGCTACCGGTACCACTCCTGAGTAGATGGCGACGTCGTGTAGACGATTTGGAAGAGTATCAGGGGCGGCCAGCAGTCTTCGAAGACCTGGTTGAATTTGTAGCACGAGAAGCCAGAATAGCCACAAACGCTTCGTTTGGACAACATATGTATAGCAGCCGTGAAGGAGCAAGTGCAAAGCAGAACGAAGGGGAATTATTTTCCCAAAGTTATCAGAAACCTTTAGTTGCGGCGACGCGCACCCAGTCTCAGAATGACAGCGGGTGTCTGTTTTGCGGGGAGAAAACGCATAATGTTACGGAGTGTAACAGGCTGAACAGCGTCCCATTTGAAGAGAGAAAACAATTTGTGATGAAAAATGCTTTATGCTTTGGGTGCCTCCGTAGAGGCCATAGACGTTCATTTTGTCGCAGACCAGTGAGCTGCCAGCTATGTAACCGAAATCATCCGACGGCGCTGCATGATCGCACTTTAGAAGATCGGCAAACGCTGCTTAAACAGCCGCCTTTGCCAGAGGATACAAACACAGCCAATGCGACCACTTGCCGTGTCGCAGCAGACGAACTCAAAAGGGGTGCTATGCTGCCGTTGGTGGCTGTGAAGATCAAAAGCTCTTCGGGACAATACACTACATACGCCTTCCTAGACAGTGGTTCAACGCATTCGTTTATAGCGACGTCATTATTGCGCCTGCTCGGTATGGAGCACCGTCCCGGTCGGCAGCTGTCGCTGACCACGGTGCATGGTGCCGCTTCTATCCCGACTCAGATAGCAGAGGGGTTGTCCATTACTGACCTCCAGGGCTTCAATACTTTGCAGCTGCCACCCCTCTACACTCTGCCAAGTATTCCCGTTGACTCTGGTCATTTCCCTAAGGTTGCAGATGTTGAAAGGTGGGAACACTTACGAGGCATTGATCTCCCAGATTCTAATGTATCAGAAGTCGGTTTGTTATTGGGAGCCAATGCATATTTAGCAATGGAACCACTGAGGGTTATACCAAGCATAAATAACAGTCCGTATGCAATACTCACAAGATTTGGATGGATAGTATGTGGAATAAATCAGACGGAAGGTCAGACGGCAAACACCGCGATCTTCAAGACAAACGTAACCGCGAGCACAACGCTAGAAGAAATGGTAAAATCTCTATACAACCACGAATATGAAGAAAGCCTTCACTGTACCAGGAGAGGTTTGTCTGCAGAAGATCGGTTGTGGCTCCAAAGAGTCAATACTTCGATTGAACATGACGGCCATCACTACAGTATTACTTTACCACTGACTGAAGAAAGTTTGGTTTTACCGAACAATATCTCAATTGCAAGATCGCGGTTAAACAAGTTAAAATTCAGATTGGAAAGAAAGAAACTGTTCGCTTTCGATAACATGTCGTATGTGGACACAATGATACAGAAAGGATTTGCAGAACGTGTTCCAGAAGGAAGTGAAAATAGAAACGATGGTAGGGTGTGGTACCTGCCTCACCATGCCGTTTATCACTCGCACAAACCCGACAAAATACGGGTGGTTTTTGACTGTGCCGCTCAATTTCAGGGCATATCACTGAACGATTGCTTGCTTCAGGGCCCAGACCAAACCAACACACTTCTAGATGTGCTTCTACGTTTCCGATTAGAGCCAATCGCCTTTATAGCTGACATAGAGGGCATGTTTAATCAAGTAAATGTTCACGAGTCAGACAGAGATTTACTCAGGTTCCTCTGGTGGCGAGATGGAAACACGTCAAACGAATTACAACAGTTCAGAATGAAGGTGCATATTTTTGGCGCCAAGTCGTCTCCTGCCGTTGCTTGCTATGCACTCAGGCGAACAGCCGAAGATAACAAAACTCATTTTTCCGAAGAAGTCGTAAGCACAATACGACACAATTTTTATGTTGATGATGTACTGAAGTCATCTCCCGACGAGCAGACAGCTATTGGTCTAGCTCATGAGCTCAAGGAGTTATGTAGCAAGGGTGGCTTTAATCTTACAAAATTCTCGAGCAACAGCCGGACGGTGGTCAATTCTATCGCATCGGATGACAGGTCCAAGAAACTTAGAAAAGCTTTGATTGAAAATGAGCATCACCCCGATGAACTGGCACTTGGTATAATATGGAAAACTGAGGAAGATGATTTGTCTGTTTCCTTAGACATGTCGAGTCTCACTTCAAGGTCAAAGACCAGGCGAGGCCTATTGTCCGCTGTCAGCTCACTCTATGATCCGTTGGGCATGATTGCCCCGACTATTCTACAAGGAAAAAGAATCCTCCAAGATCTTGCCAGAAAACAGGTTAACTGGGATGGGGAAATCCCGGAAGAAGAGCAGAAAAGGTGGGTAGCATGGCTGATGAATGTTTCTAAAACAAGTCTCATATCGATCCCGCGCTGCATTAAGCCAACAACTTTTGGAAGCATCGTATCGTGCGAGCTGCATCACTTCGCTGATGCCAGCGAGTGGGCATATGGCACTGTCTCTTACGTCCGTATTGTTGATACAGCGGGGAATATCCATTGCTCATTTCTGAAGGGAAAGGCACATTTAGCTCCACTGAAGACTGTGACCATCCCCCGTCTCGAGTTGATGGCGGCCGTCACGGCTGTAAGAATCAGTGCATTACTCTCTGATGCGATTATTTATGCAGGGTCACCTTGTAAGGTCACTCAGGAGCTATTCTGGACGGATAGCACGACAGTCTTGCGCTATATCTCGAACAGGAAAACACGATTCCACACCTTCGTGGCTAACAGGTTAGCTATTATCCACGACGGGTCTACTCAAGAGCAGTGGATGTTCGTACCAAGTGCTCTAAACCCCGCCGATGATGTTTCAAGGGGTGAACAAAGTGATCGGTGGTTGACAGGACCAGAATTCTTGTGGAAGTCGAGAAAGGACTGGCCCAAAAAACCTTCAGCTCTACTGGAGTTAAAGGAAGACGACCCAGAACTTAAAGTTTTAGTGAGTTCTATTGGTGTGAGCAATGATCTTCTGAGGGACGAAACAAACGTGAAACATACATTAAGTGACCCGATTGAAAAGCTTCTCAAGCATTACAGCGATCGAAGAAGGCTCATTCGTGCGGTAGCTTGGATCCTCAAGGTAAAGAAGCTTCTAAAATCGCGCATTGTACACGGGGAGGGCCCCTCCTCACGCTTAACGAACTCGGATCTTACGATAGCTGAGGAAGAAATCATCAGATATGTTCAGACTAACGCATTTGTTCAAGACTTTACTCAACTTCGCGCGGGAAATCATGTCCGTGCATCAAGCACCCTGCACAAGTTGGATCCATTCCTCAAAAATGGATTGTTGCGAGTTGGAGGACGTTTGCAGAACGCTGACCTGACCTACAACGCTAAACACCCGGTCATTTTGCCTTCTCGCAGCAGTTACACTGAGATGCTTGTGCACGACACTCATAGACTTTCTGGGCACGCTGGTAGGCAGCATGTTCTTGCTGATTTGCGGAAGAACTTTTGGATTCTCAAAGCGAATGCCACGGTTAGAAGGATGTTGAAATCGTGCGTATTCTGCCAGAAGAAATTTCATCCAGTTGAAGTGCAAAAATGCGCAAACTTGCCAGAAGACAGGGTAATGGCTTTGGAAAAGGCATTCACAAGAACGGGTGTCGACTACTTTGGGCCATTTTATGTGCGACATGGTCGGGGCCAGATTAAGCGTTATGGCGTGCTCTTTACCTGTTTATCCATACGAGCCGTGCACCTTGAAGTAGCTGATGATCTGTCTGCCGACTCTTTTATTTGCGCCCTAAAAAGATTTGTTTGCAGGAGAGGTCACGTCAAGGTTTTACGTTCGGATAGGGGCACAAACTTTGTGGGAGCCAATAATGAGTTACAGCGAGAACTGCACAGACAAGAGCAAAACGAAGACTGGATCCACTACAAGGCGCTGACAATGGAAATCGACTGGATATACAATGTGGGAGGAGCGTCCCATCATGGAGGTGCGTGGGAAAGGCAAATTAGAACGATCCGGAGACTTCTCGAGACCGTGATCAATGGAGCGATGAAGGATGAAACGTTGCAGACGATTATGTGCGAGGTCGAATCCATCATAAACAACAGACCATTGACGCCAGTTTCAGCCGACTCATGTGACATTCCACCACTTACCCCTAACCACATTCTGCTCGCTGGCAATGGGTATGATTTAGTCCCCACCAACTTATTTGATAGGTCTGACTGCGATAGTCGTAAACGGTGGAAACAGGCTGCGTATTACGCTAGTATGTTTTGGACACGCTGGCGAACAGAGTACTTGCCGTTACTACAAGAAAGACCCAGTGAGACAGCTAAAGATAGGCCAAATGTTGGAGTGGGCGATGTGGTGCTGCTTGTAGATGATGATGTACCTCGAGGCCAGTGGCCGCTAGGTAGAGTGTTAGGGGTGAAGCACAGCGCCGATGGGCTGGTTCGTACCGTCAAGCTGAAGGTCAGGGGCACGACCTTCGAGCGCCCAGTGACGAAGCTTGTGAAGATACAAACAAGAAGTTGTTGAAACCTCATAGATGTTTCAAGGGGAGGGTGTTGGTGCAGCAAAACCAAGAGTCACAATTGCATAAAATCCAGGGCCCGACGGCTTTGCAGCGATAACCGCTCGTGAAAATTTAAATGACAAGTTTAACGAATTTAGGTAGACTCGAGAGACAAAAAGGAGAGAAAGAAAATTTTTGAAATGGCTTGAATGGCAAACCTCGAAACGATAAATATAATATAGGAAACGAAACAAATGAAGAAACACTAAGAACCGCGAAGTAAAACGAAGAAATCAGAAGAATAACGAAACGAAATGAAAAGTGATTAGTAAATCATGACGGTGTATTGACATGGAAATCACTTGCGAGGTTAAAATACATGTTAAATTACGATTAAGTTGATATCGTATCGAATCACCAAAGCCATTTGATGCCAACAGGCACTAACAGTTGATAAAGGATGAAGTTGGATCATGGTCATCTTGTAAACGCGCCAGTCGCAGGGAGGAAATCTTGTTATGTCGCATGCGAATAGGACATACACGATTCACTCACGGACATATAATAGATAGAGACCCCAGGCCTGAATGTAACCGATGTTTGTGTCCCCAGTCAGTTAAACATATACTTGTGGAGTGCCCAGTGTATGCTACTCACCGACAATCGATTGTTCAGAAGTGCCTTCAATTGGATGTACCACTTACCCTGAAAACTCTTCTGGGTGATCAACACCCGGACATCACTGACGAGGTTTTCAGGTTCCTACGTGCTACCAATCTCTTCAAAAAGCTGTGACTGCGATGATCTGCGATGAACTAGCTGTGATTATTTGTGTTTGAAGCTATCATGTGCAATTATTGGATTATGTTAGTCTACCTGCCGATTGGCGAACCCCGTCGCGACTGATGCGGAGGGCATGGCCGTCGATCTGGCACATTGATGCGATCTCCTGCTTTTGTAATTTGTGTTGATTGTTTACTTTATCGTCTCTCTGGTGTTTTGTGTTATGTGCTGCGACTGCTCTGTGGACGTCCTCATGTGTGTAACAGTCGTGCATTGTGTGGAAATGATTGGATGAATGGAGATTGAATGTTGAATGAGAAGGATGCGGGAGTGGAGATGCATCGGTGTGAGAGATGGATGCAGTTAGTGGATGAATGAAGAGCAGCCTGTACTGGTTTGCTACTGTAGTTTCTTTTTCTATATTTCTCTTGGATGTATACCTTCGTTAATCTTTTTTGTACCATCCGGTCCCTTCTTTTGTAGAAGTAGTCGCATAGTTCCGAAGTTGAGGCTCGTTATGATCGGTATGATCATGAGACATGAACCCTCCAACGCAAGTTGATAACTGAGTGAGGTACCAAGAGCAGACTCGTGCCTGAAGATCCTTTTGAACTGAATGGCTCGCTGGACAGATGCGAGGTCAAGAGCGTTATGATTGAATGACTCATAACCAGAAACCATCCTTTTTGTTTCTATTTTTAAGTTTTTAATCAGTTATATGTTAGAAACTAACCGTTACTAATATACTTCACCGGACATTTCCTGCCTGGACATATCCGAAGCCCGCGCATACATCCCCATGCCATCCCATGCTAAACCTATCATTTTCCTTCATCTGCTTAGTTTCCCTCTGCACCATCTGGCTGCAACCGATTGCAACATCTACTCGATCGAGACAAGAATGGCGCACTGATGACAACAACTACGGACGCTTGAGCCCAACGAGGCTATGCGCCCTAACCCAACAAGTACAAGTACAAGTACAAGTAAGTTGCGACTTGCGAGCGTCCGAGTTTGCTGACGTTTCCATGGAAACCCAATACACCGATACCCGTAGCGCGCTGTAGTGTAGCGCAGTGCCGTGAAACAGGGCTCTTGCCGTCTGAGGTCAACCTTCCGCTTCTGCTTCCACCTGTGCCGCCTCGCACTCCAGTGGGCGGCAATCACCGCAAAAGCGGCACCCAGCGACCACCGACCCCTTCCGCGGGTCGGCGGCCAGGCCTGCCGGCATATGCTGAGGGGGACGGGCACGGGTTCGCTGGGATGGGCTACTGGAAATAAAACGGTTACTGCACACCTCCAGCACACAGCAAGTAGCTCTCAGCTAACCGTACTCGTACTTCGTAGTAGCATCATGCAATAGTTCACAATGAGCTCTCATGTCATTCCACCAAACTGGTCTATTTTGTGGTAAGTCGACATTCAAATGCAACTAAATACGGAAAACTTCGACGGCACAGTATTGTAGTCTATACTCGAACCAACTTATCGAGGAAAGCATACGTCCAATTCAATAATGCTTACAGATGTACGTTATTCACGCGTCTTCATTTGAGTGAAATTAGCCGACAGGCTATATCCACTACATCGGAGGCTGGACCGATCAACTTCCCACACGCAAACACAGCATTCGGAAGATGACGTGTATTTCTGACGTTTACACACCGACGTCACGAACTCAGATGAAATAATGGAATGCCACAAACCGCTACCGTGAGCTGAACTCCTCAGTCATGCAAATTACACCACCAGCCAGATCATAGACAGCTGATATTCTGCAGGGCTCGTGGCCGGCCTCTGAGCGCGCACGATTCAGAAGCGAGGGGGAATATGGGCGGCGCTGGGGAGGGGTAAGGGGGGTGCCGGCGTCATCCGGGGGCGTCAAACGGTGACAACAGCGGTCAGTGTCGGTGGTGGCGGACCTCTTCAGTCGCGGCTCCTGGACCTGCCGGGGGACAGAGGGAGAGGGGTCGGTCAGAGGGAGGAGACGGACAGAGGGCGGGCGCACACAGCTGCCTCTCACCGGCTTCTGAGCGGAGCAGGGCAGCGATCAGGGCCGACACAGCACAACGTGTGAACGCGAACACATCAAGCGATGAGGCAGTTACAAGCACACACAAAAAAGCGCCAGTAAAATTAAGAAAAAAAAACAACACGCTTTACAGGCAATGCCTAGCCTCGACGAAAAAAAAAAACAGAAACGCGGAATGACTAGCGAAAACCGTTGTCTGTGAAGCTACCAAATAAAAAATTTGCGCAAAAACGTAAATGACTACCAATCTAGGGAAAGCACCATGCATAAAGGGATGGATGGCAAATTGGAAGGACCAAGAAGAGCTACATTAAAAATAACCAAGAGTCGAGATATTTTAGCGGTTGTCTCAATAACCAGACGGTTAATATCTGCGTGCGACAACATTTGCATCAGTGGGCATCAGCGACTGGACCAAGTTTGTACCAAGGTTCTGAAGTGAAGTCGTGGATGGCGCCATCCCAGGTGGCAGCTTGTGAGCGGCAACGCTTAGCTGCCATGGTCCGGGAGAGAAATTGGCACAGTGAACAAACTTACATGATAAATGGACATGCATTGCATATGACACACAAGCTGCCACACCCAAAACCAGACTTGCCATCCATCCAAAATTCGGCCATGTGTTATTGGTTGCAACTAGTTTGCAATTCATTGGCTGAGGCCAAGCTGCTTAACAGTCAACATTCCATTACCAATCACACTACCTACAGACCCAGACTTTTCAAAACGCCCAACACACAGCGCAGAGAGCCCAAAGAGGTTATATCAAAGTAGAATTTAATTATCATAAGCCACGCACCACATAACATACATTCCGCCCAACCCAAACGGACAACCAATTAACTACCGGCGAACAAACCATTCTCGTCCGCCGCGCCCCGGTCTGCCATCGTCACTCACCTCCTGTAGCGGTCGTAGACGGGCGAACCACGCGGGCTGCGGCTGCGTGACCGGCGCCGCGGCGAGATGGAGCGGCGGCCCGGCGACCTGCACCAACACACGCACACGGCACAGTGTCAGACAGCGCACACAGACATACACACACGGCTCCGGTATGGACCGGAGCACTGGCTCACTGACCGTTTTAACATGGAACCAGTCTGCCTCCTGGCACCGGGCCCCGTCCCATGAACGGAAAAGGCACCGATATCTCTGAAAGGGTGGAAAGTTAACGAAACACAGCGTTTCGATATATGTTATACTCAGCTCCTTTACGTCACATTTATCCTGTCAGAAAGAGAATGATTGGTCATAGAAATCCGCTCCATCTGCGTCAATATGAATAATAGCATGATTATAAATTATAACATCGAAAATAAAATATAACATTTGAATAATTAGAACTGTTTATGCAGTATAACCTGAGAATTGATCGAACGATATTGAGCATCCCCATCTACGTCGCTGGTGGTGTGCTCACTTACTTGCTTCGACATAAGCGGAGGGAGCGAAGCGCAGAGGAGCGGAGAATGGTGGGCCCACGAAGCAAGTACGTAGCTAATGCGGCCATTAACGCAAACGAGTGACACGACGCGAAGAGGCGATGTGTGAGACGCAAGATGGGGGTGAGCCGAGAGTCCCTTGATGGGCCGGGTCACGTCGCGGGTCAGGGGTCACCTGACCGCGTCACGTGACCCACGCTAGGCCGTGAAGTGTGATGGACGGAGGCAAGGGGTGGTGGTGTGATGGAAATCTGTAAGACGACAATGTGGCGTCAGACTTTCAGCCGGCACCACGTCCTCAACACAGCACAGCGACACACTTGAGACGGCTCGGCCAGGTCCGACACTCGCACACTACTCTCTCCGTGTCTCGGTAACCAGCTCTCGTCTCTCTCCCGTCCACACACGCCATTCACGGACCGACCGACGGCAGCCAGCTCTGTCAGCACTCACCTCCTGCCGCCGAAACCACCACCGCCGTAGCCGCCGCCGCCGCCGCGCATACCGCCGCGGCTGCGGCTCTTGCCGGAAGACATCTCCACACGGACCCGCTCGCCGCACAGTCGGCTGTAAACCGCCAGAGATGATCAGATTACGCAAACATAAATAGAGAACTCAAAATAGTTACACACATAACGTACAATATACAAGACTCAGAGAAGCAGAGCTGTATAAATTCGCAAAGCCTTATCAGCTTTGTCCCCAGATTCATATAACCCACATGACACAGGAAGTCACAACAATAACCTATGTGACAGTCAGGCACTCACGTTCCGTCCAGTCCTCGCACAGCGTCCTCAGCATCCCGTGGGTCCTCAAACTCCACAAACGCAAAGCCGGGCGGGTTACGCGCAATCCACACATTGCGCAGATTACCGTACTTGCTGAAGGCATCTTCAATCTCATTCTTGGCAGCACTGTTGCCCAGATTTCCAACATACACCTTGCACTCCAGATTCCAGTTGCGGGTGGCCATTGCTGCTGTTTTAGGTTCACAAAAATGCTGAAAAAAGTAAATTGTAATTAGAAATTAAGGCTAGTCAACACATCTGACAAATTGAGGGAGTCAGACTAGCCTTTGCTTTCTCTAAGCAAACTAAAAAATACACTTGCACAGGCTCCTGAAGTCCTGGACGACGACATAGGTCAGGGACATGCCCTGCCCTGAATAAGCAGTTAGCGCCAGGTCTGGCTTGATCTAGAGGCTAGGTACCCCTACCCATGCTGATTTTACAGAACATGGATTAGGCTGCAGCAGCTCTCGGCCCATGGGCGCTGGCAAAGTGGGCAGAGCCAAGTGATTGACATAACCAAAGTATGACGCACACAGCACAGATTTACCCCACGTCTGGGCGGTGTTTCACAGGACGCTGCTACCACGCTGCTATCAAATTGCGCGAGCTGACGTCACACTTGTGGTAGTGTTGGAGCAATGGGCCTGTTGATGTTTCCATGGAAACCCAATTTGACACGTGTAAAAGCAGCGTGCTGCTATCACCGGTGAAACAGGGCCCTGATGTCTCTCGGACAATGAAGATTATGCATCGTCCGGCCAATCACCGTTCCATAACTGCAGCCGAGCCCCCGCTGACCTTGAGCGGAAACTTGAAATAAATTGACACAATCAGCAATTTTCAGGTGCTGCTCAAATCAATTAAGTCATAAATGACTGTAAAATGCATAAATACGCCTTGATAAACGGGATAGCGAAAATACGGCCATAATGGCGCGCTTCACACCACCCGGCACACCCAAACACGATAGACTCACGCTCTAGCGCCTAAAAAACGAATCAAAAACTTATGTCTTGAAGCTGAGCTGTACCTGTAAATTGACAAAAGTGATTAACTGAAAACTACTACAAAAAATACCCAAAACTCACCGTTTCAAATATTTGCGGACGTACAAAACATGCAGGGCGCAAGAACACACAATCTGCCACGCAGTCAGCTGATTGCGATCTTAAGGAAATCGGCAACGAACATCAATGACCAGCGGAATATAAGTAGTACCAGAATTAATAACGATTTTCTTCAGATTTTCACACCAAAAAGGCTTTGTTTGATAGTTAAACGATGTAATCAACACTCTTCAATGCAATCAAATCATTTTGGTACTCTTTTAGATGCATATCTTAGGGAGAAAAGATGGAGAAAAGGAATGAGAAAAAGAAAATCCGCTACGAAATTCCAAAACCTAACAAATTATGTCATAAGGGCATTATCTATTATAAGATTGATTATTGATGTGCCATTTTATCTTCTATTTATACATTTTTTATAATAGAACAAACTTTGTCCCACGAAAGCTGAGAGGTCTGAGTTCCCCGCCCCTCATCAATTTTGGTTCGGGTTGTAGAATTTCCGTCAAACCCATGCAACCAGGTCCAGGAGCTCAGCCACTGAGGAGAGAGCCGAGAGGAGTGAGGGGAAGAGCTTAGATCCGCACAAAATTCTCGAGAAAAGAATCGATATTCATGGCTCTGCTGGGCATTGGATCACTCCCCATGGGTTCTCGCAGGAAGTGCCTTTCGTCGCGGCCCCGTGTGGAGCCAAATCAACACCATATACCTACTTACGTAGCTATACGCAAGCGCCAACCGGTATTTGTTTGTTTTGTTTAGATGAAGCTCTTTCGGCCTAAAAAAGACCATTGCAGAGCTATGGGATGTTAGGATAGGAGGTAGATATTGGGATATACAAGGATGGGATGGGGCGTAGACATTGGGTTGCGCCCCATCCTTCTCGGATTGGCCCCGGAAGGACCGGATTGCTCCGTTGGGACTTGGGACAGTTCTCGCCTGCCTCCAAAACGGTCACCACCGGGTGAGGATTTTAACTGGTACTGGCGTGGACCCGACCTCATCCACCGGTTCAGTCAGGTGGGGTGACCGCCAGCCCGGAAAGAGAGCGTGAGGGAGGATGCGGGATGGGTTTGTCTGAAAGATGATGAGGACAGATGGATGACGGAGGCGGTACATTTGCACTCAGACTCGTTCCTCGTAAAACCGCCAGGCACAGCATGTTAATAATGTTTATATGTGTTCACATTTCCATTTCAACAACAGCAGATGCGGATTACCGCGTGTGACAAACATACCCGCCGTGAGTTGTGTGCCTTTGTTACGGCACATTCGGAGTGGCGCGGGCTCCACAAACACCACAACCAAGCTTCTATCAGCATCCCGATCACTATCCTCTAGCAGCTCTGACAAAATCACACACGATGAGCAGGGTTTGCGACTAGACACAATATCGCTCGCTCCTGGAGCCGGCGTCGGACGTCGAGCGAGGTTCAATATCGACGCATCGGTCGGCCTACGTAGGTCAGGAACGGGTCACAGGACACAGACATTAAGATCAATCGGACAACACACAAAACCAGTGGAGAGGCCGGCCCGGCGACCTAGCGCCTTCGCCGCGCACTAGCGGTACACACAGTCGTCACGACAAGGGAATCTGGTATAGGATCACTGATCGACACGGGACATACATGGGACGGCTACGGGCGGCGAAACATACGCGGTGGCGGCGAGCGAACGCACCACGGCACAGCACGGCGGCTGGCGTTGTACACTGGACTTGTGCGCGACACTCACACGAGTATAATCTCGTAAAAAGATCAATCACATTCGGCGCCGCGCGCGGAGAGCGGCCCCTCATCACAACCTCACATGATGACTCCGGTTGGTATAATTTTTAAGCACCAATAATAACTAGCAGCCTCTGCAAACGTAACGACTAATTAAGTATATCGCGGCGATTCAACATACCACTGCCTCCGAGTCGCGCGAGCCGATCACAGTGGCGAATGAAGCCGAACCGGACGACACAAATGTTATTTTCATCAAACTCAGTTGGTCGTCAGCACAGCCTAGCACCACCCTCCACTCTCCGGCGGCGCAACTAGCGTCCGTTTTAACCAAGTCACTGTCCTTCTGTCAGTGTCCAATGGAAGAACCACAACAGTTGAAGTCCGGATTTCACAACGTTTTCTAAAGCTCATCACGACGGTAGCATCTGTCTCCTTCGGTCAAGACACCCTCGCCTCCAATCAGCGCCTTCAGCAGGGTGACCTGGCCCAGGTCAGTGACCTTCGCGGGTCACCTGGACGGTCCTCTCCACGAGCACAGCCAGCACCTTGTCCAGCGGGTCCATGGAGCCGCGCTGCAGCCACTTGGGGATCGTACTGCGCGCGTGGCGGAAGCCCAGCTTGTTCAGGATGAAGTCCACACCGTACGGCTCAATGCGCCGGCCCGCCCATGACAGCAGCCTGCGGTAGTGACAGAACGGACATCGTCACGGCTTTCACGGGAGAAATACATTGGTACCCCAACTCTTCTACCCATCCGACACCGAATATCCCTTACCGTGACATTTACAATCTATACCCACGCACAGACCGGTCAACGTCCAGGCTTTTTCCAGCAAGGTCAGCTCACCTGACCGTAGGCTCCAGGTGCCAGGTGCGGCACTCGAACTCGCGCCAGTCCTGCTGCAGCATCTGGGTCGGGTCGTTGACCTTGTGCTCGCCGTCGGCCGATGTCGGGGAGCGCGCCGATGTCGACGGCGTCGACGAGGCCGACACCGGGCCCTCGGATCGGCGGTGGGGCGTCTGTGAAAAGGGACAGACGGGAATAAAAATAATGCTGATGAATAGACAAATATGTAGGGCCACGGTCACGGAACAATAACAAAGTTTGAGGTCGAAAGTACGAATCACTCCACGCCTGACGCAACTGGGCTTGCCTTGATAGAAGGGCGGATACAAAACCAGGTTAATGAATACATGGAATATCCAGACATTTTTGCTGTCCAAAATGTCATTAATGGGAAATATCGCACTGATTCACATTCAAAGTTGACATTCCAAGCTTTAATTCCAATTAGGACCTATGACGTCATTTTGTTGCGCGCCAAACAAAGACGCCGGTGTTTATCACATGCTTGGTGTTTACGTCCGAAAGTGGCGCGCGTTTAGATTGCGCGGCTGGCCGGAGGTAAGTTTTTATGATAAATTGGTGCCTTTTAGATAATGTTGACTAAGAAAAGATGCCATGCAAAATCATCATATGTTATTTAAAGAATAACTGAATAAAATACTATGTGAAAAGGGAACAAGTGAAAAATTCCAGCGCGCCGAGTTTGCCCCAATTCAATGTTCCTACCATGGATTGGAATACTTCATCCATGTTCCTACATTCTAAAAAAATGATATGATCGTTTAGTGGCTTGCTGTACATTTATAAATTAACTTTCTTTTATTAGTTACAATTTTGCCTGTTTTGCAACTTGAGCCTGTACAAACCCTGAACACCAGTTAAACCAGTTAATTCCTCTCGTACAACCTTCATGAATCATGAGTGAATATTATTGTTACTTTGTGATCAGGAATTTCATGCAGATTTTCCAAATTTAATGGAGCATATCATATAAATTGGTTGAAATCAAAATGGCAACTGACAACTGTGCAGTATTTTAAATAAATAAAAAAGGACAGCGTCGTTTTTGGCAATAACTCACTGAACCATTAAGTGTTACTAGCCTAAGGGTACCTACCAATGAGTCTACACTCCGCACTGGAAATGGCAAGTCCTTTGGAACCAGCGCACTGCGAGACTGAACTGATGCGTCATAATCAGGTATCAGGTAATGTGTAATGATCAATACTTCCATGCAGATTTCTCAATGGAATTTAATTGTGTACATCATTTAAATTCATTGAACAAAAAAAGTATTTTAAATGATTCAAGTACTGAGTGTGCATTGTGCATGACAAGCCCTTTGGAACCAGTGTGAGACTAATGTGTTATACAATAGGTACCTAACCAAATAACTATATATGAAATCTAATTCTACATCCCTGCCAAAGGCCAGTAACACTGCACACCAAAAGGAACATAGAAATAAGTACCTACCTATGCTACCTATATGATTGTTGCCAATACGATAAAATAATTGGGGAATATTTGTTTCTGGTCCCTAAAAAGCTGTTTCTGGCACCTAATTGCTGATCAGCCCCAAAATGCTTATTCGACCCTAATATCTGAATCTGGCACCTAATTGCTTCCACACAGCCTAAAGTTGCCAGATCGTCTAGTTGAACTCCGTATTTGCTGTTTGCTGATTCAGCACCAAAACCAAAATATCCAGCACCTATTTTATTCCACGTTTGCCTACCTAATTCGCGTAATCTTCCTGATTTTATGTATCCTAACAACATGAACGTTGCATTCGGTGATGTCAAGTGCCATTTTCGCCAGTGGAGATAATGATTAATGCCATTTCTAGCCAAAAGAGAATCACTAGCCAGCTATGGTGCAGCATAGCAAGACGCTCCTATACCAGCCCGCTAAGTAGAGACTAGAGATTATCGCACCCTCAGCCATTTTAACGTGAAAAGTTTGGATCCATCACTTCCAGCCAGGCTCTCAGGTCATAAACTGGAGTAAAGCAAAATGTCAACTCTGAACAGACATGCCACGCAACCGGCCCTCTTTTCAATATTATTAGCTTTCTGCAATCATCGTCTGACTCCATCTCGATCAAACGCAGCATCCGGTTTCTACAGGGGCGTTTGACTGATCGGCCACACAATAACCAAAAACAAAATCAAAGCTTCATGCACACATATGACATAAGCAGAAACGGATGAAAAAGGCACAACCACGGCACAACTCTGCGCGGCAAACAACGGACAATGTCCCCACTAGGGTGTATCGTCGAATTTTGATTTTTTTTAATCGTCTTCACTACTAAATTTTATTGGTCCCTGGCATGTTTGAAGCCGTAGGATACCAATAAAAAAAATCTGGAACGAAAACGTAGCCTGCTGCGAGCGGTTGAACGGAAGCCTGTCGGGACGGCGCCAGGCGTTGAAGTCTCTCCGTTAGTTACGCGCACACTAGCACCACGCGGCGGCTGGAGCCGTGCCGCCGCGTTCCCGGTCAGCCGTGTTTTAGCGTTCACTGACGAGTCGAGGTGATTATTCTAAGCTTTCCTAAGAAGCCTTCTGCCCCGCAGCTCATTATTGAGCAAGAATATCGCACAAACTGCATAGAATATTGGCATGCAGGTTGTCGGCACATAGGAGAAGGGGATGTTTTGGTTAATGCCTCCTTTAATAGGAAGAGATTGTGGAAGAACAACACATTTCTCTTGGAAATTACTCATCCTCCTTCTTCCTACGTGCCTGCTTTAGTCATCGAAGTACCCCTATTGACTCTACGTTCTTGATTCGGCTGTCGATTGTATGCATGGAATTCCGCTGTATTATATTTTCTCGCTCAATGTCTCCTGAGCTATATTGAGGCGTCACGGGACAGCAATGCTCAGCACACAACTGCAGAGAAAAAATCAATGTGGTCATGCGTTTTGTATGCCAAAATGTGTGAGCCTTGGCGTGTACCAGCAGCCGTTGTCACCATTGTAATTTTCACGACTTTATCTTTATAAGGATGCTATTTCCCACTTCCCAGTTCCCAGACTGGGTTTGGAGATGTAGTTTTACAGAAACATTTAGGAATGTCTGTAATGTAAGTTAAAAGCGAATACCGAAAGGAATCCACATATATTCGATTACCTGTTTGCTGTATTGCTTAGTAAATGCCAGACGTCATGATGGCAATGGTTGCGATTGATGGTATGCCGGATGGCCAGGGTACGAACTCACGGTAAGTCAGCTTGGCCAGCAGGCATCAACAGGCACAATTATAGTCTTACACTGATGTCGTCACCCTCAGTTATTCGTCACCATTCAGCAACAAGCCCAGAGCTTCGGGCTTTGAACCATAAGGTACAGGTGTAGGAGCAAGACATTGCGCCGATTCGAAGGGCTGCAAGGGCATCAGTGCATGGGGCTGGAATGCGCCTGAGCGGCTGAGACCATCCCATTGGGACGGGGGTGTTCTGGGTGCACCCAGCCGCTCATGCTGGGAAATGCATCCAATGGAGCTCTCCCCCCCATCCCCCCGTTTCGAATGATTAGGGTGACCTTTAGTCTAGAACAAGGAAGGGTGACTGTTGGCTGGTCCCGAGGATAGATAGAAAGGACAGGTAATGACGTCATATAATGAATCGAAGACGGCCCCGGTCCAATCCTCTGATAGAGGTTCATCAACACGTATCTCGTTGTGGACCGTTTCGTTTTCCTCCACCGTAGTTTTTGCACCGACCTGAACGGGTTGGAAGATAACATGTTCAGAAACCATTAAGATCGTAATTGTATATTCGTTGTATATTTGTTCACTGAACAGGTAGAACAGGTTCAATGCACAGTGAAAACCTCATCCTATCATCCAATAATCATAAAGTAGTCTTCATGGAATGGAAAGGCTAACCTAACTCAACGAATATACAATTACGACCTTAATGGTTTCTGAACATCGTAATCTTCCAACCCGTCGAGGTCGGTGCAAAAACCACGGTGGAGGAAAACGAAATGGTCCACAACGAGATACGTGTTGATGAGCCTCCATCAGAGGATCGGGCCGGCGCCGTCTTCGATTCATTATATGATGTCATTACCTGTCCTTTCTATCCTCGGGACCAGCCCACCATCATCCTTCTTTGTTCTAGACTAAAGGTTAGCCTAATCATTCGAAACGGGTGGGGATTGGGGTAGAGCTCCATTGGATGCATTTACCAGCATGAGCGGCTGGGTGCACCCAGAACATCCCCGTCCCAATGGGATGGTCTCAGCCGCTCAGGCGCATTCCAGCCCCCGCGATGCTGCCCTTCCAGCCCTTCGAATCGGCGCAATGTCTTGCTCCTACACCTGTACCTTACGGTTCAAAGCCCGAAGCTCTGGGCCTGCTGCTGAATGGTGACGAATAACTGAGGGTGACGATATCAGTGTAAGACTATTGTGCCTGTTGATGCCTGCTGGCCAAGCTGACTTACCGTGAGTTCGTACCCTGGCCATCCGGCATACCATCAATCGCAACCATTGCCATCATGACGTCTGACATTTACTAAGCAATACAGCAAACAGGTAATCGAAAATATGTGGATTCCTTTCGGTATTCGCTTCTAACTTTCATTACAGACATTCCTAAATGTTTCTGTAAAACTATATCTCCAAACCCAGTCAGGGAACTGGGAAGTGGGAAATTGCATCCTTATAAAAGTTAAGTCGTGAAAATTACAATGGTGACAACGGCTGCTGGTACACGCCAAGGCTCACACATTTTGGCATACAAAACGCATGACCACATTGACTTTTTCTCTGCAGTTGTGTGCTGAGCATTGCTGTCCCGTGACGCCTCAATATAGCTCAGGAGACATTGAGCGAGAAAATATAATACAGCGGAATTCCATGCATAAAATCGACAGCCGAATCAAGAACGTAGAGTCAAAATCTGGGACGAAAACGCAGCCTGCTGCGAGCGGTTGAAGGGAAGCCTGTCCGGACGGCGCCGGACGCAGCAGGCTGCGTTTTCGTCCCAGATTTACTTCGATGATTAAAGCAGGCACGTAGGAAGAAGGAGGATGAGTAATTTCCAAGAGAAATGTGTTGTTCTTCCACAATCTCTTCCTATTAAAGGAGGCATTAACCAAAACATCCCCTTCTCCTATGTGCCGACAACCTGCATGCCAATATTCTATGCAGTTTGTGCGATATTCTTGCTCAATAATGAGCTGCGGGGCTTCTTGGGAAAGCTTAGAATTATCACCTCGACCCGTCAGTGAACGCTGAAACACGGCTGACCGGGAACGCGGCGGCACGGCGCCAGCCGCCGCGTGGTGCTAGTGTGCGCGTAACTAACGGAGAGACTTCAACGCCTGGCGCCGTCCGGACAGGCTTCCCTTCAACCGCTCGCAGCAGGCTGCGTTTTCGTCCCAGATTTTTTTGATTGGTATCCTACGGCTTCAAACATGCCAGGGACCAATAAAATTTAGTAGTGAAGACGATTAAAAAAAATCAAAATTCGACGATACACCCTAGTCCCCACGCAATATCCCGCGTTTCTTCAGCGGCCTTGAACGGAATGAAAACATTACATTTTTTTGGAGCTATTTGATGACGTCAAAAAATACAATACCCGTTTTAATGGTCAAAATCGAGACAATTACTCACAAAAATGTTTCCCTTTAAGCATTACAAATAAATACTTTTAAATATTTAAATGACATTGTTTTTTTTTTCTTCAAACAAATCAATATTATTTGCTTACTTAAACGTCATATACAATGCTGAGATCACTACGGGGCTGTCTTAGAGTGTAGCTGCACTGGCAACCTTTAGGCTAGACTCCAGGGGTCATTATACCAGAACAACATGATTCTACCAGCCAGTAGTTCATTTTTCTACTAGATTGGTGCTACGCTCAGCATTTAGGTGCCAGATTCAGAAAAAAGAGTAAGGCGTACCGATGAATAGGTGCCAGAAACAGCTAATTGAGGTCATTTTCCATGATTGGTGCTGGTATCCACCAAATAGGTGCTGAGGACCAATTTTGGGGCGAGTCAGCTTTTAGGTGCCAGAAATAGCTTTTCTGGGACGCAATTAAATGGCGTCCGATAAAATTTACCATGTGAACTGCGTCATGAATGGTCCTGGCTCTAGCTGATGTCGACCTCTTTGCATGCTTTCGGAAAGCATACCAGTTTTATCATTTCCAGGAAAACTGATGCTCCCAACTACTATTTAGACTTCATGCACATTTTTTTATGTGCAGTTTTTGCAATTATCATCATTTATATCTGAAAACTAAGGTAGGTACACTTTGGCTACATCAGCAATGGTGAAAATAATATAGCAGGAAATATTTATAAATATGAATACAGTTAAATTCAGACATACGGCCCTCCAGGTATTTAGTGGTTGGTTGCCAACATCACAATACGCGATCTGCATTGATGAATACGTCTAATGGCTGTTGAAAACCATTGCCGAAGTGTGTGCACGAACCCTCTTCTCATTTCTATTGACTCATTTTACAGGAGTGTCTCTGTCATTCAAAGTTATTACACCAAAAGCACATAGGCTAACCAACCACTCTTTTGCTGGAGGGCCGTACCGAGCACCTTGTTCGGTCTGGCTAATCGGCGGTACGGCTAACACGAGTCACATAAATAACTATATGCCCATTTGTCAACTTATGATTTATGAAGGCGAACACCCGTCGCACGACAACGTCCCGCGAGCCCACGAACATTGGTCAATGGTCATGGCCAATTTCGTTCCGGCGCCCTAAACTACCCAGGGATGCGGGACCAATGCCATTAAAACCTACACCACTATCATCTGGGCTGGGAACACCCATTGTTCTTCAGCTATGTAGCTCACACCCTGCTCTCCAAATTCGTCACTTATAGCGGGAATTCTCCACCCTCAGGCGATCCGGCGCACCGCCATGTCTCAGCCCACCTCTGGCGGCATGGGCGGCGGCAGCAGTCGCGAGCTCGACTCGTACATCGAGTCGATGCGCTACCCCTTCTGCCACGACGTCACCAAATACGAGACTATGGCCAAGATTGGCCAGGGCACCTTCGGTGAGGTGTTCAAGGCGCGCCTCAAGACGGACCGCTCGCGCATCGTGGCGCTCAAAAAGGTGCTGATGGAGAACGAGAAGGAGGGTTTTCCGATCACGGCGCTGCGCGAGATCCGAATCCTGCAGTTGCTCAAGAACGAGAACGTGGTCTCGCTGCTGGAGATCTGCCGCGGCCAGGCCAAAGCGGCCAACAAGCACCGGTCCACCTTCTACCTTGTGTTCGAGTTCTGCGAGCACGACCTGGCCGGCCTCCTCTCCAACATCAACGTCAAGTTCAACCTGGGCGAGATCAAGAAGGTGATGCAGCAGCTGCTGAACGGACTGTACTACATCCACCTCAACAACATCCTGCACAGGGACATGAAGGCGGCCAACGTGCTCATCACCAAGAACGGCGTGCTGAAGCTGGCCGACTTCGGCCTGGCGCGCGCCTTCAGCAAGATCTCCGGGACGCGGAACCGCTACACGAACCGGGTGGTGACGCTGTGGTACCGGCCGCCGGAGCTGCTGCTCGGCGAGCGCAACTACGGCCCGCCGGTGGACGTCTGGGGCGCCGGCTGCATCATGGCCGAGATGTGGACGCGCTCGCCCATCATGCAGGGCACCTCGGAGCAGCACCAGCTGACGCTCATCTCGCAGCTGTGCGGCTCCATCTGCCCCGAGGTGTGGCCGGGCGTGGACGAGCTCGACCTCTACAACAAGCTGCAGCTGCCCAAACAGCAGAAACGCCGCGTCAAAGAGCGCCTGAAGCCGTACGTGCGCGACGCGTACGCGTGCAACCTACTCGACAGGATGCTGACGCTCGACCCGGCCAAGCGGATCGACGCGGATACGGCGCTGAACCACGACTTTTTCTGGACGGACCCGATGCCGACTGAGCTGGGCCGCATGCTGGAGCAGCACAAACAGAGCATGTTCGAGTTCCTAGCACCGCCGCGGCGGGGTATGCCGGCCCGGCCAGCCGTGCAGCCGCCACAGCAGCAGCGCACTGTGGTGGACAGTATCTCCAGCTACCAGGACCGAGTCTTCTGAGCCGGGTTAGCGGACAGGGGTGCCCGAGCTGTGGTCTCCTGTCGGGGGTCAGTCTGTGACAGCCGAGGCTGCCCATTGTGTTCATTGTCGCTCAAATCTCACAATGGCTTGTGATTTCATCACTCCACATCAAACATGTAGCATTTATTTTTGCACATTCACCGTCATTTTTAGAACGCATTTAGTGTTAGTAAAATATTGTTGGTTGACCGTTTTAGCCAATGTGTATTTTGCTGGTGTGAGCAAAGCATTATTGCTAATCACTCATAGACTTGTGTGTTGTTTCATCAAGACGTATCTTTGTACTGGATTTGCGATGTAACGATATTGATCTCGTTTGTACTCGCCCAGAATGCCTCAATCACATGAAGATGTTTGTGGCCCTCAGCTTTTGTGATTAGAGTACGTAGATAGAACATGTTTAATAGAGGATATAGCATACAGAGGATAGAGCATTGTGTTGGCGCCTGCTATCCCCGCCAGCTGCGAGGCTGAGAGTCTGATCTCTACAGTTACACCTTCTTCATGAGGTGAGTAGCAGCGTAGAGTCAGCGCAGGCGGGGACTGGTGAGCGAACTTAGCACAGACAATCGTGTAATGATCTCGAGCATGTACCGAGGACCGGGTGCATTGCCAGCGTTCACCATTGGATTGTGTCGTTTTGTGACCGTTTTCTATACGCACCGCGTAGTTGCCAACCGACACGGCATCGTCAAACTTGTGATCTCACCGATTGGTGTTTTATAATGTTTTGTAACACAGATGTATAACGTGCATGCTATGTGATGGAAAGGAGTGTTGAAAAGTGCACAATAAAGTTCGCACGGCTTTGGATAGTACGTATTAAGGAAAGATGAGAAATGAACGGCAACGGCGAGCTCAGTGGGGATAAAGGAGACACATGGGGTGGACTGGAGAGTCCGACAACTCACAAGAGCGGTGTGGAGTAAATAATGTCCGTCGGCACACAGATGGAGTGGCCAGTTGATTGTACGTGGGATGTAAAACTCTGCATGTTTTACATCCCACATACTATACCGAAATAGACGAACTGCATACCGGACGAGTCCAGCACTTAGCACCCCATACCCAGTTCTAAAACGTTCTAATCCACGTATACGAGGACAAGATTCCCTCGCCGGCATCTATGTTCTCTCTCCCTCATATCTCTCTCACCACTAACTAGAGTGCTCAGTACATCCCAGGAACCCCTTCAGCAGCTGCGTCGGGCGGGATCGTACCGTCACGGTAACCGCACTAGTCTAAAACCCAGCGTACCCCGGGAGCTGCTGCACCCCCCCCCCCCCCCTCCACTCGGTCACAGCTGGGCCACGTACCGATTTGTCTGCGGTGCGCGGCCGTCCACCGGCCCCCGCTCCGGCGCCGGCGCCGCCCTCCGGCTGGCGACTGATGTAAGTGTCGATCAGGTCGTGCAGGAAGAAAAAGTTCTCCGCGTCCGTAGTCACGAAAATGTGGTCCTCAAACTCGGTGACGAAACTGCACACAACCACCGGTTTGGGAGCTGCAGAAAAGACGAAAAAGGGAACGAAGTTATGGCATTGAAGCAGTCAACAAATGTAATATCGAACAATGCAATGGTAACACAGCTGTTGAATGAATCGTAGAAAGCAATAGGGAAACAAATATTTTATAGCCCTAAAATGTGTCGCTTTCCGACTAAATGTGGAAAAATTACGTTTCATATTCGATTCGCCGTTCGGATGGCTTCTTCAAAGATAGGTGAAAACTCATCTAAAGCAACGTCATCGGTAAACACACCCCATTCGCAAATCAAATCCTACAGAACAGCATCGTGCGTCGCACCCGACTTTATCCCACGTCAGCACTCATCCCTATATGCCGCCCCAAACCGATCAAATCCGCCCCAAACCGCCAGTGACGTACCAGTCATATCCGGCTCTGCGCCGCTCTGCGTGTGCTCCGTCTTCAGGTGCATCTGCATGGGCGGCAGGGCGAACACGATCTCGGCCGTGTGGTTGTGGTCGTGCAGCCGAAGCGGCTGCGGCGGCGGGCTGGCCTGGCCGCGCGACTGGCGCCGCTCCCCGCTGCCGGCGCCGTCCCAGTGCGGCCGCTCCAGGCTCGGGAAGCGCTCCACCTCGTCCAGCTCGCTGGTGCTGAACGTGTAGTGGAACCACTCCTGGTCGGTGGGGAAGGCAGAGCGGTCAGAGAATAGTGGGCGGAGTGACCAGTGGGGGGGGGGGGGGTAGATCGACACCGCATGAGGTGGGATGGGAATGGCGTTCACAAAAAAGCGCGATGGATCCCTTGAAAGACAAGTTACGCCATGCACATTTCTTTCAAGGTAATTAAACAAACTTTACTCCAACATTTGCACAATATCCGTTGCATTACCGTCTATAACACCGATATCAATCACCACCAATATCAACTACACATTTTACGACGGTATTAGCGCGCAGTCACCAACCGTAATGTTTCAACGTATTCAACAGCCGGAGCCGGACATCTGTCCCTCCCAGCCATCCTCAAACCCCTCTCCCCATCCCGTCCAACTCCCTCTCCTCGCTCCCCGTCCCCGTAGTCCGTACCTGCATGGTGCGGAACTGCGGCGGAAACAGGATGGTTCGAGTGACGCGCGTCACCGTGGCCATACTGACGTGCCGGGCCGTCGGCTGATGTGACAACAGGCCCAGACTGATGGACAGCGTCTCCACCACGTGCACGTCAGGAGGCGCTGAATGTGCGGGCAGGGAGAGGGGTGACGTCAGAATATGGGTGTAGAGGTTACACAGTGTATACTGAAACGGGCCACACGCAACGCAGGTAAATCAATTCGATTGATGCAATCACAATCCACCCCATAATACAACCAACCAGTTGACTAAAACACATGCATCGGAAATTGAATTATTTTCACATGGCAATGAATAGACCATGAACGATTAAAATACAGTTCACTTTATCAAAACACTAAACAGATCACAAACATCAGTGTCAACTAGCCGCAGGATACACAGTGAATGATGTGACCCAACCGGCCACAAAACCAATAAACTGGTTATTATCACCCCACTTACCTCCCGTCTCGATCTCCTGGCTCTCAGTCGAGAAGTTGATGCTCGGCTCCCGCAGGCTGAACAGCGCCCAGCTCTTGGACTTGAAGTTGAGTCCGTGGAAGCAGGCCAGTGAGATGGTCTGTCCACGCATGTCGATTGTACCACCCAGTACGGTGCCGGACGGCGGCAGGCGGGTGGTGAACGTCTTCAGTTTGAGGGCGGCCACCATTCGCAGTGCCTGGTGCCAGTGCCGGTGGTGGCGTGTGTCGCTCTGCTGCTGGGCCGTCTCCTGGAGTACTGTGGGGTGCGGGCGGTAGGGATGTGTGACGAGGCTAAGCAGGTAAAACAAGCTATCGGGAGACGACAATTTGATGATAAGTTTGCAATTACAGCAAATGTACAAAAATGGGCATTCTGGTATTTTAAAGATTAATGTCTTGGGAAGTGGTTACAGAGAGACAGGGCTCATAAACTCAAAAGTCTCGAAGCAATGGGCTTGACTAGATTGCATTTAAAAGACGAATGTCTACTGCAGAACACCTGTGCGTCGGACCCAGCAAGACAGGCCCACCACCACCACGAGTCCCCGTCCTACCTTCGGTGAGTCTGCGCTGTTTGCCGGTGCGTCCGCGCAGGCTGGACGATTTGCCCGAGCTGGGCCGCTCGTTCAGTCCGATCAGCACGCGCCGCGAGCTCTGGAACTGCTGCAGGAAGAACTCCTCCAGCTTGCTGTACATCTTGATCAGGTCGGTGGTGGTTGATTTGGAGATCATCAGCTGGAGCTGGTCCCACGACACCTCGCAGTGGATGAAAATCATGGCCGGCCTGGTGAGCGGTACGGGGGAGCAAGAGGTCACAAGGCGTCTTTCGAGTCCCAGATATAATAAATACAAACTGTGAAATTGATGGGATGGAAAACGACAGTAATAAATTGACGACTAAAGGTAAAAAAGTCCTAAATGACAATATCCGTTGTTCTGTCTACGAGACCCCGACAAACAAGGACGAGATAACGATGACAAAAAAAAAATAGGAGAGGAGAAAACAATATGGCCCTCCAAGTAAACCTCCTCAAACCCTTCCCCCTGGACCACCCCGTCCCCGGCGCCGCTCTCCTACCGTTTGGTGGCGTCCTCCTGAAGAGCGTCCATTTGCGGCGTGATCCTCCACTCGTCCCGAAGAGTGGCGTCCAGCGCCGACACACGGCCCATCAGCACAGAGGTACCCATGTAGTCGAGTCGCAGCTCGACCGTCTGCAGCTTCAGGCCGACCGTGTGACTCGGTTCGACGCCAGGGTCTTCGAGAATGTGCACTGAGGGAGGGGAGAACGGTGTCAGCTGGAATCAAAGGCTGCGGCGGAGAGACGCGCTGGTGTCAGATTAAGCAGCCTTATGCGAATGAGGACTGGGAAGTCGAATGAGCAAAAGAAAAAAAAACATGCGGATGAGCAACACATTATTATAATTCGTATCCTAAAGTAGATAAGCAGCCAATCGTCGAGTTGCGCCTCCTCCTCAGAGTAAGAAGCATAAGCAGTGAGCACCACGACACGGGCTGACCCTCCTCCCCGAACCCCTCTGCTCATGGAATCACCCACCGCCCCTACCGCCCCCCTCCCCCCACTTTACTCACGGTAGGTGTCGATCTTGCCGACCTCGACGTTTCCGCCCACTATGCCGCTCTTGGCCTCCAGCGAAGAGCCGCCGAGGCCGAGCGAGATGAACATGTTCTTGTGGCCGGTACTGCCGATCGACAGCCGGCCCTCGGACGTGAAGCCGTTCGTCTGCCAACTGCACATCGGGAAAGTCAAGGTGGTCAGTCAGAAAGGGGACATAATTGATAGATCTCGACAAAGGGATATTCAACCGACTGAAGGCGGTAATGCATCCTCACAAGCCCGATGCATTGTGTCTGTCAGAGGGACTGGCCACAGCGAAGTTGTACTCTTCGGGTAACTTCACTTCAGCTTCACGTTCAAAAGGCAAGGCTAGACGAAAATATTGTCAAGCACGTTCTACCCTTCCTTGACTCCATCGCATCTACATAACTCCTTACGTTATAGGTACATCCAAAATACAACACAGCTGTTCTTGTAGGTACGTTATTATTTCATCCCTCGGAGTATCGAAACTCACGTGACGTTTCCCATGACGTTGCCCATGTTCATGTGGACGTTGAGCTTGGTGAAGTTGACGGCGAACAGGACGAGCGTCTCCCAGGAGGAGGAAACCACGGCGCCGCCAGCCTGGGGCGTCGGCGGAACTGGGTCCAGACTCAGCCGACGCTGCAGCACTGCGAAAGAGGCGGCGCGGGGAGCGGGGTTAAACGATTGCGGTACACGGTGCTGCAACATGTGTGCGCGATTCATTTTCTAGGATCACCGAATGGGTCAAATCACCGATTCATTTCTACGATCATGGATGTCAGTCACAGGTCTTAACGGTTTGAACTTGGGAAGTAAACAAAGGCAAGCACAGTATTGACAAGAAAGACGAATGTGAGTGTAAAAGATAAGCGACTTCAGCAAAACCTAAATTAGTACTGCTGTGCAGTCAACCTACCGACATAAAAGACTTGAAGAGTAATTTACAGCTATCCATATTATCCCAATGATTGGTATGATGCTTTGTGACTGTCTCCACTACTCACCGTGCAGTTTGCTGGGTCTGGGCCGGACCTCGGTGCCGCTGGGTGAGCGGGCGGCCGCCGAGCCCTGGGCGGGGGCGGGGGCGGCAGGGGAGGAGGCCGAGCCGCCGCCGCCGCCGCCGCCGCCGGCCGCGGGAGGTTTGTCGGGCGAGTGTGACCGGTCCGACTCGGCCGGGATCGTCGTGTCACCCAGGTCACCTGCGGCGGGGACGGACAGCGGCGGTCAGACGGCGGGGGCAGAGAAAATGCACAGTGTAGGAAATGGATAGACGATACACGTTTCACGCATTTGGGGCTAATGGGAGGCCATAATAGACCAAAGTCAGCGATAAAACACAGGCATGCGAATTTTGATCCACCAGCCTCTACTGAACTATAACGTAGCAGCAGCGACTAAATCTTCAATAATGTAAAAATGCTCTCGTCAGCCTAAACAACATTAGCAGCAGACGAAGCAGGTATTGATGAGAACCTAGCAGATACGGTCACTGCCTGGTCTACCACTCTCTCACTCGTCCACTGACCGAGGAACATCCTGCGGACGATGGTGCGTCGGTACCAGGCCTTGGGGAAGGCCAGGATCTCAGTCAGACGGCGCATGTCGTACTTGAACGACGCGGAGCCCAGGTCGATCACGGCTGCGAACAGGGAAGACGGGGCGAGACTAGGTCAAGGTTCATGTCTAGCAACAAAGTCATAGGGCACTAGTAAAGTTCATGCCAACATATCGTGTAACTATCCCGCCACTATTTTCATTCACATTTTTCCTGGAATCTAAAAAAAAATATCATTACCTTATAGGGTAAGAAAAGACTGTCTATTGGTATTTATTGGTACTAGATTAGACTATAACTAAAACCACAACATATTAAGACCTTGAAACAAAAGCATGAAAACAAATAAGAACAATAATACTCACTGGAGAATCGGACTATGGCCTTGCTAGAGTCGGCGCCGCCGCTCTCCATGTCCAGTTTCCTGGAGCGCGACAGGATGAACTGGACGAACTCCACCTTGACGCTGAGCGAGTCCTTGCGGTCGGTGTCGTTGAGCGGGCTGGTCACGTGGTCCTTTCCCGAGTACTTGTTGCCGTACGGGTGGAAGACGTACAGGGAGAAGTCGGCCAGGACGCCCGTCACGCTCAGACCGCCCGCCGGTGTCTCTGTCTGACCCGACTCCCGGGCGGTGCGGGAGCCGGTCCGGCGCCGGGCCGACGGCGGCGGAGGGGCCGGCGTCGCCGGCGGCTGCTCCCTGGTGATGCGAGAGAGGAGACAGCGGTGAGCTGGATTGTCTTGAGGAGAATATGTCAAAGCAATACTCCCAGTGCGTCATACCATGAAGACGAGCATCACAACAAAAATCACCAGCAAAACGCCTTTTGAGCGAAGAACGAGCGAGCGAGATAGTGAGCCCTGCAGGCTGCACGTGCGGAAGGGCGAGAGGGTACTTCCAACGGGCTTGCGCAAAGCACCCTTCTAACCGGTCACTAGCGGTGTACCAAATTTGAACGCAATCGGCCCAGCCGTTCCTGAGATCTGGAAGCGGCATTCTGCACGTGCGCACGTGCAAACGGGGTCCAAACTGACTTTTGCACGGCACCCTACTAACTGGTCCCCAACCGTGTACCAAATTTGAGCGCAATCGGCCCAGCCGTTCTCGAGATCTGGAAGCGCCCCTGCACGTGCGCACGTGCAGTAGCACCTTAACCGCAACACATGCGAATGCATTGCCTGGTGGGTGCCTACCTGTATGCCAAGTTTCAGCGAAATCGCCCCAGTAATTAATAGAGTTATTAAAATGGGAACAAATTTGACACCTCTTATTGTTGTATTTTGCAAGTGCACTGGGGTGACCCACATGCATCGAGAGTATCCTATTTTTGGTAGAAGGGATGCTGCTACCCTACAAAAATTACCGCAAGTCAATAGCCCAAGCGGCTGCTGAGATATGAGCCTCTCAAAATCACTACTTTTGCAAAACAGCTTGAACACCCTTGACTTTTCACGTGGCACGTGCCACGACGGTCACTGGGATGTATCAAAAGTAGTCAATTACGGGGAAGAAGGGATGGGGCTACCCAGCAAAAAAGACCGCAGGCCAATCGGTCCTGCGGTTGCTGAGATATAAGCCTCTCAAAAGCGTTACAGGCCGGGCCGGGCCGGGCCGCTCATACTGAGATTTTTCCGTTATATTGAAAAGACTCGCTTCGCTCGCTGCGCTCGCTCGTAATTACCATGGAATAAACAAATTAACAAGTCACTATAACCAGTAAAACGCCTTTTGGGCGAAGAACGAGCGAGCGAGATAGTGAGCCCTGCACGCGCAGAAGGGCGAGAGGGTACTTCCAACGGGCTTGTGCAAAGCACCCTTCTAACCGGTCGCTAGCGGTGTACCAAATTTGAACGCAATCGGCCCAGCCGTTCCTGAGATCTGGAAGCGGCATTCTGCACGTGCGCACGTGCAAACGGGGTCTAAACTGACTTTTGCACGGCACCCTACTAACCGGTCCCCAACCGTGTACCAAATTTGAGCGCAATCGGCCCAGCCGTTCTCGAGATCTGGAAACGCCCCCTGCACGTGCGCACGTGCAGTAGCACCCTAACCGCAACACATGGGAATGCATTGCCTGGTGGGTGCCTACCTGTATGCCAAGTTTCAGCGAAATCGCCCCAGCAATTACCGAGTTGCTGAAATGGGAACAAATTTGGCACCTCTTATTGTTGTATTTTGCACGTGCAGTGGGGGTCACTCACATAGATGAAGAGTATCCGACCTTTGCTAGAAGCGATGCAGCTGCCCTATAAAAATGACCGCAAGACAATCGCTCAAGCCGCTGCTGAGATATGGGCCTCTCAAAATCATTACTTTTGCAAAACTGCTAGAAACACCCTTGACTTTTCACGTGGCACGTGCCACGGCGGTCACTGAGATGTATCAAAAGTAGTCAATTACGGGATAGAAGGGATGGGGCTACCCAGCAAAAAAGACCGCAGGCCATTCGGTCCAGCGGTTGCTGAGATATAAGTGTGGTGTCGTAATGTCACGTGAGGTCGGGTCACAGGACCAGTGCTGCCGCCTGGTGGTGACACGACCCGGGTACGACCGGCTCGCGGAGCGGGAGTCGCCCGCTGACGCTCGAGCCGCGCGGAGCTGCGGTTACGTTTATTACTTTGTATCGTTGTTCATTGCTTATGTTAAATATAGGTACTGCGAGACAGTACATAATTCTGGCGGCGAGGATCAGTGATCAGTGATCAGTGAACAGTGACAGAAGATCTGGCACCAGCAGCAAGATGGAAGGGATTCGTCCACCGGGACCATTTCTGGCCACGGCAGCGACTGCAAGCATCCCTTGGTCGGCCTGGTATGCAGACTTCGAACTGTACGCGACAGCCATCGGCTGGTCGCAGTGGGATCCAGCTCGGCAGCAAGCGCTCCTGTTACACTGCCTGGGGCAGGAGGGTCGGCGTCGGTACCGGGTGGCGGCCGAGGCGGCCACTGCGGCACAACATCGGGTCACGGCGTGCCCTCCGGCGACAACAGAGGTCAGCGGGACGAGCGAACCGGGAGCTAGCGGGACGGAGACAGCACCGCAGGTGAAGCGTGAGTCACAAGGTAATGTGATGTCAGATTGTCTCTCGCTACTCCAGCAACTGTTTGAAAAGCCTAGAGATGTCATGTCTGAGAGGATAAAGTTCCGTAGATGTCGTCAGAAGCCGGGTGAAACAGTCACTGTATTTTTGACGAATCTGAGGGAACAGAGCAGACATTGTGCTTTCGGGGCTTTAGAAGATGAAATGATCCGTGATCAGTTTGTTGAAGGATGTGTGTCTAGTCGTCTGCGTGATCGCTTGTGTGTGGAGGACCAGCTGACACTACAGCGCCTCGAGTCCATAGCTCTGGCGGAGGACCGAGCCGTGGACAGACAGCGTCTGTTCGGAGAGGGAGGTGGAGCCAGTCGGCGTGACCACCCCGCCTCACCAGTCTCACCGCCGGTCGAGGTGGCTCTCGCGACTCGGAAGACGTCATCGGCGCCGGTGGGTCAGCACACAAAAGGCAAGTCATGCTATGCATGTGGGCGACTGGGACACGTATCCACTGATGATGACTGTCCTGCTAAGGGGAAGAAGTGCAGGAAATGTGGTGCAGTTGGGCACTTTGCAGTGAGATGTCGCTCAAAAGTAAAAACCGTGCGATCTGTTGATGAAAATGATGCCGTGCACATTCTCGCTGTGACTCAGAATGACTGCGCTCTGAAAATGAAGGTGAAGATAGCTGGGTGTTGGATGAACATGCTGGTAGACACGGGAGCAGCAGTGTCGATCGTACCCAGACAAGTGTATGAGCAGCAACTGACTCACGTTCCTCTGCAGTCAACCACCTCCCGACTGCAGGCGTTTGGAGGCAGCCGGCTGGCGGTGGCAGGCGTGATTGCGGTGACGGTGGAGACCGAGGACGGCCGGAGCTGTCAGAGCTCTCTGTACGTGGCGGACGGCAGCACAGCGCTGCTCGGACGCGATCTTCAGAGGAGTCTTCACATCTCCGTGAAGGACGGCTCAGTCGTCTGTGCGGTAGCCGACGCCGCACCGAGGTCAGTTGATGAGACGACGAACGTGCTGCCGCCCATCAGAGGGTTTGTTCACAGGGTTCAGCTGCGAGATGACGCCGTTCCGGTCCAGCAGAAGCTGAGGCCGCTACCGTTCGCCATCCGGGAGGAGGTGAAGCGACATCTGCAGGAACTGGAAGAGCAGCAGATCATCGAGAGAGTAGACGGATCACCCTGGATCTCGCCGATCGTCGTTTCTCGCCGCAGGTCAGGTCAGATCAGATTGTGTGTGGATCTGCGGGTCGTCAATGAGGCAGTCTCCACCAGTGGGTATCCGTTACCGGACATGCAGGAGATGCTTGATCAGTTGGTGGGGGCTACTGTGTTCTCGACGCTAGACATGAAAGCCGCCTATCACCAGCTGATGCTGCACGAGGACTCGCGGAACCTGACGGCGTTCGTGACGCACGAGGGCGTGTTCCGGTATCGCAGATGCTGCTACGGTATGCGGTCGTTACCCAGCTGTTTTCAGAAGCTGATGGAGACGATCCTGCGAGGCCTGCCCGGTACCCAGGTGTATCTGGATGACGTCATCGTGGCTGGTCGTACCAGGGAGGAGCACGACGCGAGACTGAAGACGGTGATGGAGAAACTGGAGGAGTACCAGGTGACGCTGAACGCAGATAAGTGTCACTTTGGAGTTGAGCGGATCGGTTTCCTGGGCTTCTCTGTCTCGAAAGACGGTATCGAGATCAACCCCAGTCGAGTTCAGGGTCTGCAGGAGCTGAAGGCACCGAGTACGGTGAAGGATCTGCAAGCCATGCTGGGGCTGCTCGGGTTTTACAGCCGTTTCGTTCCAGGGTACAGCTCTCGAGTCGAGGAGCTACGGCGGCCGCTGAGGAAGGGCGCACCACCCTTCAAGTGGACGGCCGAGATGCAGTCTGCCTTCGAGGACGTGAAGGAAGCGATCCTGACGAGCTCAGCACTGGCGATGTTCGACCCGAGTCTGCCAACGACGGTGACAACGGACGCCAGTGACGTCGGTATCGGTGCGGTACTCACTCAGACGCACCCTGAAGGTGAGCGCGTGGTCTCTTTTGCGTCCAGCACACTGTCACAGGCCCAGCGTCAGTACAGCGTCACTGAGCGGGAGGCACTGGCTTGTGTCTGGTCAGTGGAGAAGTGGCACAAATACCTGTGGGGCAGGGAATTTGTCCTCAGAACGGATCACCAGGCTCTCAAAACACTGATGACGTCACGTGGTGTTGGCCGAGCGGGGATGCGGATTTCTCGCTGGGCGTGCCGTCTGATGGAGTATTCTTTTTCGGTACAGCACGTCAAGGGCAGCATCAACCCAGCAGACGGCCTGTCGCGTCTGCCAGCACCGGTGGAGGTGGTGTCCGAGGACGAGCAGCTGGTGGTCGCCGCTCTCAGTGAGGAGACAGCGGCGGTGAGCGCTGACGAGCTGAAGGCGGAGTCCCGAGCTGACCCCGTGCTCGGTAAGCTGAGGGATCAGATACCCCGTGCGTGGCCCCGACGCTTCAGTCAGTGCGTGCCAGAGCTGCAACCGTTCTTTCGCTGCAGGGACGAGCTCGCCGTCGTCGACGACATCATCCTGCGAGGAGGACGAGTGCTGGTACCGACTGCTCTCCGTACCAGGCTGGTGGAGCTGGCCCACGAGGGGCACCAGGGTATGGTACGGACGAAACAGAGGCTACGAGACCTCTACTGGTGGCCAGGGATGGACAGGGCGGTGGAAGAGCAGGTGAGAAACTGCAGTGTCTGCTCGCTAGCAGACAAGACAGCGTCACCGAGGTGCGCGCCGCTGCAGCCTGTACCGTTCCCTGACGAGCCATGGGCAAAGCTGGGCCTCGATTTTATTGGTCCCATGGCGGGTGGCCGAATTGGACAGCGATTTGCGATTGTGGCCATTGACTATCACTCAAAATGGATAGAAGTAGGGTTTTGTGAGCACCCCACGTCTGAAGTTGTTGTTCAGTTTCTTGAGAAGTTGGCATGTCGTGAGGGCTATCCCAAGGAGGTCGTATCTGACTGTGGATCAGCGTTCACGTCTGATCGATTTGCATCGTACCTGCGAAGTGTGGGCGTCACTCATGTGCTGATCTCACCGTATCATCCGCAGTCATCCGGCCTGGTGGAGAGAGCAAACAAGTCCATCAAGGCTGCACTTCAGACGGCTGACCTGCAGAAGGCTGACAGAGCTGAATGTCTGCAGGCGTTCCTGTTCGCGTACCGGAGCACGGTGCAGGCGACGACCGGACGCACACCTGCAGAGCTGCTTCACGGCAGGCCGATGAGGGGCAAGCTCAGCGCGGCGGTGGACGTCGGTGGACGGCTTCCCGAGAGACCCGGAGAGCTGCACAGTCGGGTGGAGAAGAAGCAGGCGTATCAGAAGAGGTACTTCGACAAAACGCATCGAGTGAAGAAGCCGGACTTCGAGATCGGAGACCGGGTACGGCATCGTCTTCCGCCTCAGTCGCGCAAGGGCAGGCCCCGGTTCTCGCGCGTGAAGAAGGTGCTCGAGCGACGGGGACCAGCGAGCTACGTGCTCGACGACGGAACGAGGGTGCACGCGGATCGGTTGACCAGCGGCGGCGGAGCGGTCACCGACAGCCGTGACGAGCAGCCGCAGCAGCGGATCGACAGCCAGCCGGAGCAGCAGGCAGCTGGCGAGACGGCGGCCGATGGCAGGCAGACTGAGCGCGACCATGCTGAGACGAACAGCGAGCTGCCGCAGCCCGAGCAGCCGGCCGCACCTGACGCCGATCAGCCGCTGTCGCCGACGCTAAGAACGCGGTACGGACGCGAGGTGCGACGTCCGGTTCGTTACGGATTTGATGAGTGAGTGTGAGTGATGACTGTAGAGGACTATCGTTCAGTGAGACGTGTTGAGGACTATCGTTAGTGAGACGTACAGAGGGCTATCGTTTCTGTCCTGTTAAGGGGAGGAGAATGTGGTGTCGTAATGTCACGTGAGGTCGGGTCACAGGACCAGTGCTGCCGCCTGGTGGTGACACGACCCGGGTACGACCGGCTCGCGGAGCGGGAGTCGCCCGCTGACGCTCGAGCCGCGCGGAGCTGCGGTTACGTTTATTACTTTGTATCGTTGTTCATTGCTTATGTTAAATATAGGTACTGCGAGACAGTACAATAAGCCTCTCAAAAGCGTTACAGGCCCGGCCCGGCCCGAGCCGGGCCGCTCATACTGAGATTTTTCCGTTATATTGAAGAGACTTCGCTTCGCTCGCTGCGCTCGCTCGCTCGTAATTATTGTTGTTGTTGTAATTGTTGTTTTTCTTTTGGCACAGAGCTTAAGCTGACCACGATATTCACCGTTCAGTTATTCACACCTACAAAGGCTGTCAAAATTAAAAGGTGCACTCTACCGTTGCAATAGAAAACGTCCAGCGTTGACTCTCCCATCCCACTTACATCAGCTCTAGGTCGGAGCGTTTCGACGAAAAGACCAGATCGAGGCTGGGCAGTCGCAGCAGACACTCCACTTTGGAGACGGGCAGACACGAGAAGCGGAACGTGGACGGCTGCATGTGGAAGAAAACGATGACGTCCACGGGGAAGGAGCCGGCCGAGCTGCCCGGCGCCCCGGCCAGCGGGTCCTCGGTCGTGTCCTCTGTAGGGGGAGCAGAGAGCGTCAGCACGATGTCATAAGGATGATAGAAATTAGGGGAAGACATTGGTCTAGGCGAGCACCCTGGTGAGTCGCCGGGACTGAGCCCGTGAGGATGCAGAGCCGCGTGACCTACCAATACATCCCTGTTAGAAGTTTTACTGCTTAAGTTTTGCAACGATGGTTCGCAGAAAAAAAAGAAACAGTTACCTACTAGCAAGATTTTCTTTCTTGGCAGACCAGCATATCGCTAACATCCACGTCAACATGTCATGAGTTCAACGACCCCAAAACAGAAGTTTGTTTTCTTGTGCTTCTACATTCCCGTCCCTCCTTCATGCGTCTCGCTCCGTCACTCACCCTCCGGCGAGGGCGGCGGCAGGCTCAGACCCCGCGTCATCGGCAACAGCTCGAACAGCTGGTCCAGGAAGTCGAGAATGTGCGGCGACACCACCGTCTCCGTCGGGATGCTCTGTAGGGTCACCCACACGAACAAACTCGCCCGTTTGGAGAGCGGCGGCCGGCGGCCCGAGCCGCCCATCGAGCCCATCCCTGAGCCGGTGCTGGAGCTGCGCTCGAAGCTCGGCGTCGTGCCGCTCCGCTCCAGGCCCGGGGTACGGCCGCGGCCGGCCGGCGGGCTCGGGCCGTAGCCGGGCGTGCCGGAGCCGTAGCCGGAGGTAGCCGAGCCGTGTCCGGGGCCGGGGCTGTGGCCGGGGCCCGGGGTGGAGCTGGCGCTGGGTATCAGGCCCGGACTGAGCCCCGGGCCGCTGCGAGGGGACTCCGGAGTCGGTGGAACGAACGCCGCCGAGCGCTGCGACGGCGCCTCGTTCACCATCTTGGAGTCGTAGTGAAGCTGAAGAAGAGACATTGTCAATATCACCCTTCATCACCAGACGTAGGACACTTCAACAAGGTGACTTGAGCCATCAGTCGTCATAAATAAAAGACAAACGATCATCTGCACCAGACGTTGATTACGCATTTCAACAAGGCGATTCGAGCTGTTGGCAATCGTCATTCAAGACGATCGCAGCTCGGCAACTCTCTCTTAACTACGCAAACACGTCCGACATCGGTCCGGCTGTAATTACCTTGACGTCGAGTCCCGGTATGTGGAAGATGGTGAGGTCGACGATGGAGGCCGACAGCGTGGTACCCGCCTTCTTCAGTCGCGTCTGTGAGCTGCTGTGGAGCATGGCGCCGCGTCGACGGGACGACGGCGTGCTCTCATCCGAGAACCCAGAGTGCTGCCGACCGCGTCTGGACGACACAAAGACACTGTCAGTTTTCACAGGCGCCAGGCGGAGAAAAGGAAACGGAATAGTTGGGAGAAGCAAGAAAAGAGCGAAGGAAAAGTCGCCCTTCATTGTGCTATTTTACACTTTATCATGCACGTACAAGCGAACAAGCAAGACTGAAGTCATGCTATTTCGCGACAACAGCGAGACCGTTTCCCGCCATGGCCTAGCCCTTAACATTTGCACTAGCCCCTTACCGTTTGTACTGGTCCCTGTTGAGCTGGTCGTCCGTGTCGGTCCTCAGATGCGCCGGGTCGCGGGTGTGCAGCGCGCACTGTCCCGAGCTGACAAACACCTTCACATCCAGCTCAAAGTGGATGTTGGGCTCGACCGGCGCCTGTTTGGGCGTGGTCGGAGAGGCGAGACCGGGCGGCGGAGGTCGGCGCAGCTCCACACCGTCCAGCTCACTGGGAAGGAAAATGTTGAGGTTTACTTGAGATTTGTGGGGAGGAGAGTACACCGGAATACCGAGCTACAATCTGGAATATCTTTTACACCTACTCGCACAGAAAGATCGCACGAGCATGACCGATGTGTAAAAATGACAGCCAAGTGAACACTAGCCTCGCTTAGCTCGATCTAGGATGTTAGATGAGACGATTCCTTCGCATATCACGAATCACTCCAAAACTCTCACTACACCGAGAACTACAAAATCAGAGCCACACCATCACTCAGACACTTTTATGACTATCCCCGACCCCTTACCTACCGCGCCATCACTGACCTGGCGCTGATCGGTACGCTGTTGACCTCGACCCCGACTCTCCCTCCATCTGAGCCGTGGGCCGCGGACTGGGACGGTCCGTCCACACTGTCGGTGGAGCGCTGCGGCCGGCGGCTCCACGGGCCCGGCTGCACCGGCTCGTCCGACTCGTCAATGGAGGCGTGACGGCTGAGAGGGATAGATCATAGGTTAGACGGGTGGCAGGGTGAAGGCGGGGGCAGAGAAAGAGATGGGCGAGTCAGACGGAGGAATTGGTGAGTCTCCAGAAGAAAGGCGGGAGAGGCGGAGGATATGTGTGCTGAACAGAGAAATAGGGTAGGGTAGTGGAAGGGGGACATAGGCGAATTTTGCTCAACAAGGTGTACCCAGTTCAGAAAGACAGCTTTATCAGTCCGGACTTTGATTATTGCTAACAAACTGACAAGGAATGTTGTTATAAACGCGCACTATTTGTTTGTTATTTTACGAGCTTGTGGTGTAAGTGAAGTCACACTCCCGCATGAGAGGCAGGGTAGTTTACGAACAATAAATTAAACATTCAACACGTCTATATAGTAAAGCCGGTAAATAAGGTCACTCAAACGAATTACAGAATGAAGATAAATTGGGGTTCCAATACAAAATATACGAACAATTGAACAGTCATCACAGGCGATGACGAAAAAGGCAGCAAATGAACATACGAAAACAATTAAGCCCGTGTGACATAAAAACGAAGAAACGAGCATGTGCCAGCGATGGTTCATGACGACCACGGGGAAGTTATGGCAAACCAAATGCTAGCAAACCAAGCAGACCCGCTGCAAGATGGGTCGCGATTGTAAGTGACGCCATGTTGGACACCCGGCATGCAGCATGCTTTGGTAAATGTTCTTAGGCTTGGTATGAGGGCCATGCTGTGAACTGAGGATATTCTAACTCTAAGGCTACATGTGTTAATGCACATCCAACTAAAATGCGAGTCTATGTGTAGATATACGCTTGCTAGGTAGCGAAGTAGGAATGAAACGAACATGTGTTTCGCGATCTGCAGCAGCAAATAGCTAATTACATAAAAAAATACCGTTCCACTGACGAAAGAAAAAGGAAACCAAGAGGTCACGCAGTCTCAAACATGTGTTTTCCTGAGCATAACAATAACCCTCCTCCCACCAATGTGCACATCTGTCTAGTAACTACTATACTGAAATCCGTCGAACACTATTGTCAGCTCTGGGCCGTTCGCGGCGATCCGGCGGCGTCTGACCTCAGCAGGATCTGGGTGTCGCTGAAGGTGACGCGGGCTGGCGGTGAGCCCGAATCCTCCTCGCCCAGCTCCGGCACCATGCTCTCCTCGCTAGGACGACACGGCCGCGCGGAGAGGTTAGTGGGGTGGGGGCGGCGGTGGTACCCGTGTGGGAGGCGGGGACGGTGCGCCGGCGTCGGCGCGTTCTCTCATGAGAATCAGGAATAGCCCCATGAAGTGGAATGACACTCATCTTTTATTGAGACTAAAAGGATTTACAAGAGCACTACCATAGATAACATGATTCATGTTATCTATGACACTCCGAATATGAATGATTTTCAACATACAAAAGAATAAGCTTGTAGGGTAGCTCACATATCCCATGTGTAATTACGTCTGTACCAAATTATTATCAAGCCTGTAAAAAAAAAACTTTTTGGACTCTGTCACTTGGAGAAGCAAAGTTGTAATAATTTCGACTATTCTGACGCTGGCGCACCGTTTCCGCTCGGCCCTTCACGACGTAAGCAGACTGGACGAGGGACACTGCAGACACGTTAGTACCAAACTGTGTGCCAGAGCCAAACCCCAAACCCGTCAGAGTGCAACCAATGAGTGACAGCGTGACGGACGACAAGCAGCAATAGCCCCTCGGGCAGCCAGACGTCACCAGCCCCTAAATTGGTGAGATGTTATGCTAGTAAAGGACAGCACGCAGTGAATATCGCAAAGGGCATATTAAAAGCAACCCACACTTAGGATAAAAAGACGGTAAGACAACCGGCATTGAGAGACATGAAATCCAAAATTGAAGCACAAGTCACGCAAAAATTGTAATAAGAAATTTGGGTCTGATCATTTTGTTAGAATAGGACAGAACAGCGGTGCATACTTACCCAGAACGGTCTTGCGTCATTAGTTAAATCCAAGACAGCAGACCTCCAACCGTGACTTAATCCACCAAATAGCTAGGCATTCGAACCACTAAGCACCCTCGTCCTACCTGCCGTGACACGCATCCCAGCCCCATCAACAAACTGCATCCCTCCCCAGCCACCCCGCATTCCCTCCCTTCTCCCCACCTGCTGGCCAGGTCGGCCGTCCCCGGCCGCCGCTCTCCGGGTAGTTGCATGGAGCGGGCCGCGCGCCGGCCGTGCGTCGAGCGGCTGCGGCTGGCTGCCACCGGCGGAGCGGAGCTGCCCAGAGACAGCTTGTTGCCGACCGTACCGGCGCGGATACTCTGGCGTCGCAGCCGCTTCATCATGTCACGACGGAAGTCCTGCAAACGACGCAGAGGGGAGTTTAGAGGGTCGCAACGCGCAGAGTTAGTCACATAATTATGCACATAATTAACTACACCCAGCCCTGTGACCAAAGAGCAGTGTGCCCACAGACATAACAGTAATACAGTCGAACGATATTCAGGCTCATACCTTGAAAACGACCGACTCGAACGCCTCCAGTTTACGCGTTTCCTCTTCCAGAACCTTCCTGGAGGCGCCGTGCAGCATCAGCTCGTGCACCACCTGACCGGAGAGATACAATGGTCACTGGACGTCGCAGCATACGGGGAGAAGGGCAGGATGAGGACACTACTAGGCCGAAGGAAGCTAGGCACCGAATTACAAAATCTTCAGTAAAATGCTAATCATATCAGCTAATTGAAGTCTCATTGTGTACTAAGAGACGGTAAAGAACATACCATCCTATCATGGCTTCCCATTTTTACATTACGACACACAAGAGAGCAGATACTATGCGTCAGCCGCGTCTAAGCTCACAAACAATGGAGGTAATCACTAATCAGATCACCTTGGCCTGTTCGTTCATCCTCATTTCGAGCAGTTTGGCGCGTTTGCGCGGGTCGCTGGTATCGCCCAGCAGATGCTCCGAGTGCAGGTGCTCCGTCGAGGAGACGGTGCGCCGCCGGGTCAGTGTCGGGTGCTACCGGGTCAGGGGAACACGGCGATCGGTCAGTTGAGAGACAATGACACGTCGAATCGTAACAGGTTAGCTGAAGTCGGGTCAGGTTAAGTGAGAAATTGAAAGGCAAAACTTCGATATTGAGGAGCCCGTACCATGATACTGACAGCTAAGGATTAGCACACTCCTGTCTCAATCCTGCGAACATTCTGAAGGACGAATCCTAGGAATGATACCTCCACAGGACATTATCAATTACTACCCATCCCTCTTTAAAAGCACCGAATAACCACAGATAGAGAACACATCCTCTATCCGATCCCATTCAAGCCATCCCTCCCTCCCTCCACCCGCACTCCACACCTGGGCGCTGCTGGGTCCGTCGATCTCGGAGAATCCGATGCCGACGGCCTCTTCCTCTTCCTCGCCGTCTACGTCAGTGAACGTTGTGAGCGTGTTGGCCAGCGCGGAGAGGTGGCGACCGATGTTGATGTCCACGTTGATGTCCACGCCTTCCATTTGCCAAGAGACGTTCAGCACCCACTTGGCGTCTTCTGCAGAAGGACGGGGGGTGTTAGTGATCGGCGGCATACCGATAGGTAGAAGAGCTGCATGTTGTCACCAGATAGCTGAACCAACTACCAACTATTGCGATGATGGATTTAATTCTACTATTCAGTGAAAGCAACGTCACAAAAATAATGTCCAAAGCTTAACTGAATACTGAGTCAGTGATAATTATTATCTATTGAATGCCGCTGCGTCCGTGGTAATAGCCGATCGCCGCCCTAGTAATGTCTGTAACAATTCAGTGTAACAATGAGTCTCCGATTCTGACTAATGGACCTCTGATGCCGACTGCCGCGGCCACTGACCTGCCGAGGCTCGGTTCATGCCGACGGTATTGCTGTGTCAGCAGATCTGCTGTATAATAGAGAGTGACCAATGACTATGGCGGTAGCCTCTCTCCATGACTGACCTGCCGACGCCCGGTTCATGCCGACGGTGTGGCTGCAGACCTCGTAGGTCCCCTCGGAGACCACGCACAGGTTCATGATGGCCGGGTCCGCGGTGTCTGTACGACAGTGAAGGAGTCCAAATGTCAATGAAGGGAGGGGTATCGCGCGCACAGCGAGATAGCACAGCCAGAAGAAACAGCAGGCTCTTTAGAAGGGGAGGATAGTCCCAGCTTATGCGGCACAGTACTCAGTGTCAAGGGTGGGCTTGATTATAATGAGCAACACGATGGTGAGTAACCACATTACAAATACGACTCGATACGGGATAAGTGTGATGCTTCAACTTAATTTTCAGTGGATCATTTTATGAAAAAGACTTGTTTTAACACGGGATCACGAAATGGAGAAACATTAACTTGGACTGAACACAGCATTTGAGAGTGCTCAATGGGAGGCACACCGATGTCGAATGGTTTAGACTGATAACTAACCAGAACCACAACACCTACTCAACTATATCGTGTTAGCGCATCATTCAATAGATAGTAGTGGTTACAGACTAACGTATCCAAGCGCAAGCGATGTCAAATATTTCGCTAAACAAATCGGACACATTTCCAGACCGTCACGCTAAGACCAGATGCCAGGTAAAAAGCCTGACCACTAATTGCTAGAAGTTGACGTTGAACAAGCCGAAGATTTGCATTTAGGGCGAAAGGCATGTCAAGATCAACTGAATCGATTTTAGTGTGACGTGCCCGGAATAAATTCGATAAAATATACGAAAAAAAGTGATAGCATCGATTCAGCGAGAAAACATGATAAAGCGGTGGCTGTGCAAAGGTATGCACAGCTTCGTAGATCGCAAATAATTTCCTGTGAACAATACAATTGTACTGTGTACAATTTTATCAAAGCAAAATAAGAGGAGTTGCAGTTAATGCACGATCACATTTTAGCGAAAGTGATGTTCAAATAGGCAATAGGCATGGCATCAGCGCACGCGAGTACGCACGGCACACATGCATGCAGTGCGGGGGAGACGACACGGATGCTCACACACACAACAACAGCCTGAGACATGTTCATTGTTCAGTACATACCACTCTGAGCCGGCTGATATAAGCCCTCTGCCAACAACCGCGTCTATTGTCATAAAACAGTTTTAGCTTCTATAAGGCCAGTCTTGCAACAACTGACTTCACATGAAAATTGTCTGCATGAAAAAGCCAAGGACCGCGATAATTTTGAGAATTGCACACCAAAAACCCATATTTTATTGACCACGTAAATGAAAAAGTTTCGCGACATTCGAGTAGGTAATCGCACATAACTACAACGTACCTACTAAGAGCATCCATATCAAATGCCTTCAACCGCACAGGCATCCGGAAACGTTGTGCGGGCCAGCGGCCATCACATTTAACTGAACACCCAACTCCTAACTCGCCTGGCTCGACCGGTAAGAGATTCCCAGCCCTTATCACGTCACTCACCCGGTTTCCAGTCATCCAGACTCGTCTCAAAGTCAGTGGCGAAGCGTAGACAGAACCCAGTGAACCTTCCGCTGCAGATGAGCGAGTCACAGGTCATCGCCGAGACGGCCGTCTCTTCGAGCGTGAGCACCAGGGCGTCACGAGAGTCGGCGTCAGTCACCATTTGGCCGCCGCCCATCTGTATGAGTCAAGGAGAAGAAGGTAAGTGACAGCTTTTGGAACATGAAAAGGGTGTTGGCAGAAGTTCAGGGTGAGAAGGGTGTAAGGTTGATGACAGTTCGCAAGCCATGTAACTGGTGATCAATCTAGGCAGGCGAGCTAGCTGGTGAAGAAACATATTTATCTCGGAACGCTTCAATTTGCAGCTCTGTTTGAAGACAGTTATGTTAAACGATGTTGTCTCCCCACTAACCATGGAGTGTGTATTGATGGGCAGACAGATGCCGAGGTCGTCCACAGTGACCTGCAGGAACAGCGTCGACCTCAAGGTGTTGACGTTGATATGGCTGATGTGCGGCACCTTGTCCAGAACCTGGCGGTGGGGAGAAGGGCGAACGTCAGGAAGTCATAATATCGTCAGCAAGTCCACATTAGCTTGCGTGAAATTCTGAACGCCCGTTTCTCTTCACCCTTGTACGATCACAACTGCAGCAGTGATAGGCCGGCTTAGGCTAGATTTAAAAGTATGCGTGCGTATCGTAGTTCCAATCAACATGTCATTCAGATTCTAACCACCTAAAATGACATTAAGTGGTGCCCAAAACCATATGACAGGCTAGATTAATCCGCGACAGCTCTTCCAGTCATCACTAGCTTCACCCACACTAACCTGTTGAGTCGCGGTGAGCACCTCCCGGTTCAGCGTCCGTCTCTGCTCGCTCCAGTAATCGTACGCGTTTCTGTAGTTGAGCCACACCAGAATGGCCTTATCGACAGCCATCGGCTGTACGTAGACGAGCGGCCGGCGCAGGGCGATTAGTACCACCTCCTTGTCGGCCTGGGTGACCGGCGCCGGACCGTCCGCGTGGAACGAGTTACTCAGACCTGCCGGCACGCGAAATGGGTGTGCAGTCAAGAGTGAGAGTGAGAGTGAGAAAGAGAGAGAGAGAGAGAGAGAGAGAGAGAGAGAGAGAGAGAGAGAGAGAGAGAGAGAGAGAGAGAGAGAGAGAGAAAGAGAGAGAGAGAGAGAGAGAGAGAGAGAGAGAGAGAGAGAGAGAGAGAGAGAGAGAGAGAGAGAGAGAGAGAGAGAGAGAGAGAGAGAGAGAGAGAGAGAGAGAGAGAGAAGGAGTGAGTGAGGGAGAAAGAGAGAGTGAGGGAGAAAGAGATACAGAGATTGCTCGTCGCTGCTTTGCATTCCGTGCTGTTTCCGCATGGAACAGCAGCAAGTCGGTATCGCGCGACTCGGCGAGCTCGCGGACTTGTACTCGGCGGACGCAGTGATCGCACCACCAGCCAGCCGATATCTGATGTCTCTCATTTTATTTGTACCTATTTCTACTTTTTATTTTTTATACCTACCTTTAATTATTATGAATGTGAAATTGTGCATGAATGTGAGTACCATTGTAAAATGTGACGCGTAACCGGAAGAGCCACCACGTGGAGTGTTATAAGAATACATGATTGATTGATTGATAGATAGGGGAGAGAGGGGGAGAGGCCGGGGAATACTGCAAGGGAATGCAATCATTGCAGTCATCATCATCAACAGCATCATAATCAGACATCATCAACGCTGTGCGGCTTCAACAACGAAATAGTTAAGCAAGCAATGCTGTGAGAATAAACACCATAGGGGTAAAATAAAGACTTCCTCTGTTTTTACCCACAGCAACCAGCGCTTTGACTCACCGATTTGCGTTTTGAAGTAGGCGTACTGGTGAAACTCGGGGTCGGCCTCCTCGAACACCACGTTCCGGATGAGCTGTCCGAGACTGACGTTCAGCCTCAGCTCTGCACGGCCGTACAGACGTGAGAGCGGCACGGCGCGGGCCTGCTCCGTGCCCAGACGCTGGTACCTGGACGGAGACATGGGGAAACGGTCAACAGCAGGGCTGCGGAGTCGATGGATTTTCGGCGACTCCGACTCCGACTCCGACTTCGGCTTTCAAAAACCAGCTCCGACTCCGACTCCGACTCCGGGCAGAATTGTCGACTCCGACCGACTCCAACTCCCGACTCCGACTCCGCAGACCTAGCAGGGCTGCGGAGTCGACAGATTTTCGGTGACTCCGACTCCGACTCCGGCTCGGGTTTCTAAAATCGACTCCGACTCCGGTCACAACTGTCGACTCCGACCGACTCCGACTCCGACTCCGACTCCGCAGCCCTGGTCAACAGGTCATACAACCTATACAGAGGGAGATCGCCCCAGTGGAACTGGCGAATAGGCACTTGAACATTATGTCTAGCATGAGCAAATACTTTGGACCGATGTAAACATCAGAGAGGTCACAACTGTTACTAGCAAAATGTATGAGAGGGTTGAACATTTAACTGCAACCGATAACACATCGTATATATAAAAGCTGATCTTGTATTTCGGAGCGGTAAAAGAAACTACAAACACATATAGACAAGTTTCTGGTTCACATCACCCTGACTGCTAAGCAACAAGACTATGCTTCCGTTTGCTCACTCCAAACTGTCTACCCTTTCTTTACCCTGATTCATCCCAAGTCTTATACTGACTGGCACTGCTGTCCCACCATACCCCATATTCACCCTCTCTCCCTCCTCCAACCGACCTGTTGCTGAGTCTCAGCTCGGTGAGTCCCGTCTCCAGTCTGACGGCGTAGTTTGTGGGCGTGGTGGCCGTGATCTGTATGCCGCGGAACGTCAGCCGCAGGCTGTAGAGCACTGGCCGCTTGGAGGGCGGCGGCGGCGGCCGCTCCTCGGGCGCGTCATCCTCCCCCAGCAGCTGCGACTTGAACTTGTCCAGGCCGGCCATCTTCTGAACCACGTCGTTCACCTCCTGTGGAAGGAGAACATGGGAAAGAGGGTTGTGAGGAAAGATGCGAGAAGGCGGAGTCCAGTGGAGGAGAGTGATATATGGCAATGAGGAGAGGCGGTGGGCATACAGCATACACATGATTCGTGACGCAATTTTTTCAATATAGGAGGTAAGTGAATCAAAAATGTTATTCTCTGTCAAAACTTTAGCTCGTCATTCAGCCAGCACCCACCCTATAAAATACCATGTGGCGTACGCAGCTACTCACCATCATGAACACCTTCTGTACGAAGACGAGATGGTTGAGCAGGTCGGTCGAGAGCGTGTGTTCGAGGGCGCCGATCTCTGCCTCGGTGCTGAAGTAGCTGCCCTGACAGACCTCGACACCGTCCGGTACCGGGCCCGGTTCCACCTCCTCCTGCATGTAGTCGGCCGATATGTGCACCTGGGGGACGGGAGAAGGGTGTCAGGAAGGGCGTAAGCAAAGGCTGACAATTGACGAAGGATGTGAGTCCATGTAGTCCGCCGTTACGTGCGCCTGGGAGAGGGACAGAGTCAGAATATGGTGGAGGCTATCCCTGTCTCCTGCCGTGGGCCGCTGAGGTCATTCATGCTCTGCAATCTGCATTGCTGCATGCATGATTGTTCCCGCCGTTACGGGTTGTTTAGGTTTTGTTATGCAAGAGCCTGAGTGAGGGCTGCTTTGTCTAAACGACTGCATTTGCTATTTTCAGGTGACCGCCCCAGACGATTTGTCATGATATGTGACGCATGTTGAACGGCATCAGAGCTGTCCTGATCGGGGCGCAGTGAAGTACGGTTTGCTGAACAGTAATTGCCACTTGGACCGATACTGAAGCCGAAATATTATTGCCGGCTATACTGACGGTGCAGTTGGCTGTATCACCTTACTGAGTCACTGACATTTGTACTAAAGTCGCCTATCGTCCCGGACGAAGTGAGTAGCCATACCCTGACACAAATCGTGTAATGCTTATTCGCTCTGTCATAAATGCATATTCGTTTGTCACAGTGCCAGCTGGCTACTGTGTGAGTTCGCTCCGTCTCTCGTACTCGTCCGCGCTCCGTCTGCACAAACGCACTCGCTCGTGTCTAGCCGCGTACTGTTTATTGGCGCAGTGACCGGTCAGATGCTCGCTACCGGCCTGCCACCTAGCGGACACACGCAGAGCTATTAGTTAACACTCTCACACCCCCACACCAGTTTCAATCTAAATATATGAATAAACATTGAGACAATCAAATCACCAGAGCGGTGAACAACGAAAAAATAAATACAGAAAATAAAAGACGATTAGTCCAAAATAGACGGAACTCAATGGACAGTTCAAAGCGGCACAGAAAGTGCCTAACACCAGAACACCGCAATGATAGAACCAAACACCTCACTCCCTGGGTAATAACTCAAGTTGCTGAGAACATTCACCTTACACAGTCATGAAATATTCGCAAACTAACGACAGAGTCGGGGAATATTTCACATTTCCTCGATGAGTCTGCGCGTCTGTTTCTTTATTCTCGTCGATCGCCTCAGTGGCTGCTGCTGCTGCTGTTGCCGCCGCTCAGTCTGTGCAGGTTTCAGACTCGTCTGCTGCTGCTGCTGCTGCTGCTGCCGTCGTAGCTGCTGCGCAGCCTGTGCAGGTTTCAGTCTCGTCTGCTCCTCTTCCACCGCCGGGGAGCTGACTGCGTGCGGTTCCGAGTAAGCGTATCGCTGGCGAAGGAACCTGCGGTTCCTGGTGAGGACACGTCCGCTGGGGAGCCGGATGAAGTACCTCCGCCTCCTGCCGTCAACTTCAGTAATCACTCCGGAGCGGTCCCAGCGTTTGTTGACGTGGTTCTGCACCATCACCTGGCTGCCGACGCGCAGGACAGGCAGATTTCTGGCGTGCTGATTGTAGCGCCGCTCTGAGTCGTCCTTCAGATCGGCGGCAGCTGTGTCAGCTTCATCAGCCGATCTTTGCCAGCGAGGATCGAAGACACGTCGGTGAGCCGGCAGAGTGTCTCGGACTGGTCGGCCGAACACTATCTGAGCCGGACTCCTGCCGCCCGGTCCCGGTGTGTTTCTCTGCTGCAGTACGCCGCGGGTCCACGCGTCGATGTCCAATCCACCAGGCGACTTCCAACACCTGCGAATCAGCTTGCTTGCGGCCTTGACCCCAGCTTCTGCTCGTCCATTTGACTGAGGGTAATGCGGCGATGAGATGACGTGCTCCACTTTCCACTGCTCCATGAACTGCTTGAAGGCCCTAGACGTATACTGTGGGCCACCGTCACTGAAGATTGTCTCGGGTGCTCCCACCGTGCAGAATATACTTTTTAGCTCTGCGATCACCCGAGCTGATTTCATCGTTCTTCCCAGGTGCCGTGAGAACTGCCACCCCGAGAACGGATCCACCGCCACCATGAAGTACTGACCCGCGTGCTGGAAGAGGTCTGTACATAGGTGCTGGAACGGACGTGAAGGAGGACTCCTCCTGAGGTAGGGTTCCTTGGGGAGTGACGGCAGCTCCGCTTGACATGCCGCACATCTTCTCGTAATATTTTCTATATCATTATCTAGGCCGGGCCAGTACACGGCCTGGCGCGCTCGACTTTTCGTTTTTTCTTTCCCCATGTGTGATGCGTGTAACTCAGTGAGAACTGCTGCTCGCATCGGTCTTGGTATGACTAGCCGACATCCACACAGAACAACACCGTCTTCCACCGTCAGCCGATCGTGCACTGCCCAGTACGGTCGGATGACTTCCGGGAGGTCCGTCTTACTCGCCGGAAAGCCAGTGAGGACCGTCTGGATCAGCTGCCTGGCCTCTTCATCGTGGTCGGCCGCGCGCCGCACGTCATCCAGACGAATGTCTGACTGTGCTTCTTCCAGAGCGCTGCATACCACTGCGTTGATGCTGGCTACCGTGTCGTCTTCAGCCAGCTCGTCTTCAGCCGTCGGAGAGTCGACAGGTGATCTCGACAGGGCGTCAGCTGCCTGGTGCTCCTTCCCCTTCGTCCAGCTTGCCGTGAAGTTGTACATGCTGATACGCCCTCGAAGGCGTTGTAGTCTCGAATTTTCAATCTCGTCCATGTTCTTGGAGTTCAATATGCTGATCAATGGACGGTGGTCAACCAGGATGTCGAAGTGCTGCATTCCACTCAGAAAGAGTCGACACTTGCGGCTGACTGCCCACGCCACTGCCAAGAGCTCCAGCTCAATTGTGGCATATCGCGTTTCAGCATCCGTCAGTGACCGTGACCCAGCCTGGATCACGCGCCACTCTCCGTTCTGCTGCTTCTGTTGAAGGATGAAACCCAGTCCATGAAGTCTGCTGGCATCAGTAGATAGCAGCGTCGGCCTGGTGAGATCGAAGTATCCCAGGCTCCTTGTCGATGATAGCGCCAGTCGAGCTGCTTCGAACGCTGACTGGTGGCAGTTGTCCCAACAGAAGCTTCGCTTGGTGCTCAGTAGGTGGCGCAGTGGCTCCAGATGATGCGTCACTTCTTCCGAGAAGGGCGCGACTTGATTAACGAGTCCGAAGAAACTCCTCAGGTCCGTCACGTTCTGTGGCTCAGGGAAGGCGGCGATGGCTCGTAGCAGCTCTGGGTCCGGCCTGTAACCACCATGTGTCACCAAGAAGCCTGCGAAGCGCACCTCCGGTAGCATGTGCTGCGCTTTCTTCACGTTCAGCGTCACACCGCGCGCGCGACACCTCTCCAGGAAGAGCCGGACACGGTCCTCCAGCTCTTCTTTGGTGGCACCACAGATTAAAACGTCGTCGACGATGCGCTGAATGCCTGGGATGTCTCTGAAGCACTCGTCCATCCTCCGGTTGAAGAATTCGGAGATCGAGCTGATTCCGAATGGAGCCCTCGTCCACATGAAACGCCCGAAGGGCGTTATAAATGTGGTCAGTGGCTGGCTCTCTTCTTCCAGCGGACACTGGTGATACCCCTTGGAGGCGTCGAAGACGCTGAACCATCTCGCAGAGTCGACGATCGACGCCACACACTCTGCCGGGGTGTTAGACTGGTACAGTTCTCTGCGCACAGATTTGTTGAGCTTCGTGAAATCGACGCACATGCGGATGCCTCCGTCCTTTTTGGGAGCCACGACAATTGGTGCACAAAACTCTGTCGGTGTCGTCACTGGTATAATCATACCATCCTTCTCCAGTTTATCCAGTTCCTTCTTCAGGGGCTCCCTGAGAGCGAACGGAATGCGCCGAGGAGCATGAACAGCGTACGGTTGAGCGTCTTCCTTCAGAACAATCTTGTATTTCTCTCCTGGGATGATGTTGATCTTCTCGCTGAATACGTCGTTGTACTCGCGGAGCAATGCCGCCCACTGCTCCGTCGGTGCGCTGGTCGGCGCCGCCCGCTGCTCAGCTGGCCCTGGTGCTCCGGACCGCGCCGCCCGCTGCTCCGCTGGCCCTGGGGCGCCGGTCCGCGCTGCCCGCTGCTCCGCTGGCGCGCCGAGCGCCGCCGTCTGCCGCTCGGATAGCAGGCCGAGCGCCGCCGTCTGCCTCTCCACCGGCGAGCCGAGCGCCGCCGTCTGCCGCTCCACCGGCGGGCCGAGCGCCGCCGTCTGCCGCTCCACCGGCGGGCCGAACGCCGCCGTCTGCCGCTCCACCGGCGGGCCGAACGCCACCGTCTGCCGCTCGGATAGCGGGCCGAGCGCCGCCGTCTGCCGCTCCACCGGCGGGCCGAGCGCCGCCGTCTGCCGCTCGGCTGGCCGTGTGATTGTCCGCCGCGCCGATACCGCTGCCGTGATGTCCTGAGGAATGTTCCACTTCTGTTCGGGGTAGTCCTCTGGAATGATGCCGAGGCGCTGCGTCGTCTTCCACGACAGGATCAGACGCTTGACTCCAGGAATGATGTGGACCTGCTCGTTGACTTCGATGTCTCCCATCCTGATTGTGACCTCCACCTTGCCTATGGAGTCACAGGATCGCCCGTCGACCACCATCGGACGCACTGTTGAAGGTGTCATGCGACCACGGCCGAACATCTCTGCAAACTCAGGGCCGGCCAGGCTGATGTCGGCTCCAGTGTCTGGAAGAGCTCGCAACTTCCCGCGCCTGGTACCGAACACGTCCACTGCAACCGTCGGCGCCGATCTGTGCTGAACACCGTTCACCGTCACCATATTCAGCTGAGTACAGTCGTCTTCATAGGCGCTCTCACCGACGGATACCGCATTGGCCCTTCTCGGCCCCAGTCTCCTGTCGCACATACGGCCCCAATGGCCGTATTCACCGCAGCGAAAACACTCGCTGTCAATGGCGGGGCAGCTGTTCTCTCCCCGGCATCGCCCGCGGCCGCAGCGGCGACAGGCCTCGCCCGGGCGATCACGTGACTGCCGGTCGGCAGCGGGCCGGGCCGCACGGGGAGGGGCGGGCTGTGCCCGACGCCGGTCCACCGGCCCAGTCCAAACGCGGTCAGTGACGTCACGGTCCGGCCGCCGACCTCGACCGACCGTGCCCGCGGGCGGCACCACCGACCAGCCACGCCGCGCAGCCGCCACGCCCGGGCCAACGCTGCCGTCCGCGATCTGAAGGGCGTCGCGCGCCGCACACTCCTCTGACCGACAAATGTTTATCGCCTCGTCCAGAGTCAGACTTTGGATGGCACACAAACGCCTGATGACATCCGCATCACGGATACCCACTACAATTCGATCGCGAATAAGGCTGTCTCTGCACCGATCACAATATCCACAGTCCCTGCTCAAGTCTCTGAGACACGTCACATAGTCGTCGAATGTCTCGCCGTCCTGTTGGATTCTCAGGTTGAATGCTCGCCTTTGCATCACCTGGCTGACTTGTCCTATAGCGTGTCGCTCCAGATTCTCGATGATTTTGCTGACGTTCTCGCCGTCTGACCTTGACAGCCCCATATTCTCGACGATATGGACGGTGTCGTCCGAGAGGCAGGATCGCAGCATCGCCAACTGCACCGCCTTGGGCTGTGCGGTCAGGCCAGAAAGTGTGACGAAGTCGGTCCATCGCGTTTTCCACGTCTTGAAGGCGGCTCCTCTGTCCACAGAGAGGTCGAGTTTATCAGGTTGTGTTAATCGACTTAACCACTGCGCTGGTAAGGCAACCACAGCGCCGTGCTCACTCTCATCGTCACTAGCGGCCGGGCCCCCGCCGGGGTTCTCGTCAGGCTGCGCCATGTGTGAGTTCGCTCCGTCTCTCGTACTCGTCCGCGCTCCGTCTGCACAAACGCACTCGCTCGTGTCTAGCCGCGTACTGTTTATTGGCGCAGTGACCGGTCAGATGCTCGCTACCGGCCTGCCACCTAGCGGACACACGCAGAGCTATTAGTTAACACTCTCACAGCTACCTATCTGAAATTGTCTCTTGCGGACTGATTAAGAAATAATTTTCGTTGTTAAATTGTCAGTTTATTGGGTATGTGCAGTTCACGTGTTGTTGTGGCTGTTCCCTCCAGTGACCTTGGGCGAATCGTAAGCTACATTGAGTTAATTGTTTTTTGTATGTGTTTTCACAGTTTTCTACGGTCATCACGGTCCACACTGATCGCTGCAAGGTGTCACTACTGAATGATCCCAATACATACTGACCGACTAACACTTTGTAGTAAAAACCGGTGGCCAGATCAGTAGAAAATTCCATTAGGACGATTGGCCACAGTAGATAAGTTTCTGAGGTTTTTCATGGGACAGTATAGACCCTACTGATACACTTTTTCTTCAAGGAGACTAACAATATTAACTGAGATATCCTGTATTATAGAATGTCCTAATTTCCTACAGTTGACAAACCTCGACAACTTCATGTCATCTGGTCTTACAAGTAGTGCAGCTTTGTTGTTATCTCTGTCACTCTTTTCTGTCGGAGGCTTCCTGTGCCGGAGTCAGAAGATGGACATGTCAGGCAACAAGTCGATGTCAGGCAGGACCATCACTCCAACTGAAGCTGGGAGAGAGTACCAGACCAGCTTGAAAACAAAGGCGTTCAAACGGGAGCTGCAGGACCTGATGAAGCTCGCGAGATACTTCAGTCGAGACACTCCCGGGCATCATGGAAGAAGATGTTGCTAAGTGGATTCACACCTACATTTCTCTGGGACAGGTGGAACAAGATCTTCAGCATCTTCTCTCCCCAGAAGACTTTCAGAGACACACTGAGACACATAAGAAAACCATGGAGACTGTAAACCAGATTAAGACTGCTCTTGAAGAGTACCAGAGCACACTGAAGAAAACAAGTGTCAAACCACTCTCACGCGCTGGTGTGTCAACAAAATCTGGTTCCTCTAAGTCAGTCAAGTCTGGTCTCCAGCTGATGCGCATCCAGGCGGAACACAACAAGGCCGAGATTCAAGCAAAGCTGAAGATGTTGAACAGAAAACAGGATTTGGATAGACAGCGCCAAGAGCTCGAGTGGAAACAGGAATCATTGGAGCTGGAGACTCAGATGGCCGTTCAAGAAATGCAAGAGGAAGTCGTGGAAAGGTTTGAAAGAGAACTGGATGACAGCGCTGCAGAAGACGGCCCACCAAATGAACCACAAGCACAGCAAGCAGTGTTGGAAGAACAGAGGATGCTGTCTCAGGAGGGTAATGAACAGAGACCCTCAAGTGGAGCAAGACCGATGTTAACCTCACCTGGCATGCCTCCCAGTGAGTCGCACGCAGCAGCAGCGACTGGACCTGCTGGAGGTAGCTTGAATGTGGAGGCACCAAGTTTTCAGCCACGCGGCCAGCCTCCCGATCATGACCAACAAGATCAAGACGACAACACAACAAATGTGTTGAAAGGTCTCTCCGAGCTGCTGGTGGAGCAGAGCAAGCGCGCACGTCTACCAGCTATCGAGCCAGATGTGTTTTCTGGAGAAGAGGAGAGGTACCATCTGTGGATGAACAGCTTTGAAACATACATCGAGAACAGGACAGCCTGCCCGCAGGAGCGTCTACACTTTCTGTCCAGATACACAAGAGGAGAAGCCAGATCGATGATTGAAAGCCTGCTGCACCTGAATACTACAGATGCATACGACAATGCCAAGAAGAAACTCCATGATAGGTACGGTAACACCTTCATAACTGCCAATGCCTTCCGCAAGCGCATCCATGAGTGGCCTGCAGTTCGACCCGGCGACGGGAAAGCATTGAGACAACTAGCTGACTACCTCGAGAGCTGTAAGACAGCATCAAGACATGTGAGTGGACTGGCCTCACTGGACTCAGTGGATGAGAACAACGTGATTCTCAAAAAACTGCCACGATACATCGTCGACAGGTGGAGACGCGTGGTTGACGTCAGGTTGTACGAGCCACAAGAAGGTTGTTCTCCCGGCTATCCGTCGTTTGCAGAGTTCGCGGACTTCCTCAGCAAGGAAGCAAGAGTGGCGTGCGGCCCGGTATTGGACAGGTCCGACGAAGCTGGTGGAACAAGACGAACGACCAATGCTGGCCAACGCAGGAAGGAGAACGCGCGCACGTTCTTCTCGTCCGTTTCGTCCGATGGGAGGACATCAGCACCACGTCAAGAGTCAGATAATGCACGACAGACAGACAGAACTGCCAGACTCTGCAGGATCTGTTCGTCACTGCATCCTGTAGAATCCTGCCAAACATTCAAGGACATGTCAGTGTCCGAGCGACATGACGCTGTAACACGACTTGGGCTGTGCAGAGGGTGTTTGTGCAGAGGGCACATCTGGAGAGACTGCCGAAGTCGGCGAAGCTGTGACAGATGTGGACGCTCTCATCCGACGTTGCTTCATGACGACGCAAGGGCAGGAACGCGAGGCGCGTCGACAGGACAGAGGATGGCAGCAGCAGTAGGCGACAACAGAAGACAATACAAGTCACACACGAACAGATGTACTCAGACCCAAGCTACGTCCCTGAAGGTTGCGGTTGAAGGTGAAGGAGCTGAACGCAATGCCTCGTTCGTGCCACCATGCTCTCACACCATGATCGTGCCGGTCATTCTGCGCAACGAGCTGGAACCGTCACAACAGCTGACAGTCTATGCTGTGCTAGATCCTCAATCGGATGCCTGTTTCATTCAAGAATCAACGCTCAGACAGGTCTCTGGACAAGGAGAAGACGTGACTCTTCAGCTCAGCACCATAGCGGGCAAGACCAGAGTTGTGACCAAGAGAGTGACAAACCTGTCAGTTCAGGGACTGAATGCACCGGACCGTATCATGCTACCTGCGACGCATTCTCGTGATGAGATACCGGCAGAAAGGTGGCTGATACCGAAGCGAGAAACAGCTCGAAACTGGAGGCATCTGGCTCATTTGGAGGAAGAACTGCCCCCATACTTCCCTGAAGCTGAAATTGGCCTGCTCATAGGTGTGAACTGCGCACGCGCATTGAAGCCGAAAGAGGTGGTTTCAGTTGACAGTGACGATCCCTGGGCAATGAGAACGGAGCTGGGGTGGACCATCGTGGGTATTACGCACGGGCCCAACATCACTTCGACGTGTCACTGTGCGCGCGTAGGGCCAGATGAAGTGTCGGTATGCCACTTTGCGTTCAAGACGCGTGTGCAGGAAGTGAGCCCGATGCAAGTGGCACGCATGCTGGAAGCGGACTTTCTGGATGAAGGCGCTCACAAGAAGGTCTCTCAGGACGACCGGAAGTTCCAGAAGGTGATGAAGGAACAGTTCCACCAGCGGGAGGATGGTCATGTTGAGGGACCACTGCCTCTGAAGGATCCAGAAGTGACATTTCCAGACAACAGGTACCTGGCCATAAAACGTCTACACAGTCTGAAGAGAAGGTTTGCCCGAGATCCTGGTCTGAAGGACGCCTACGAGAACTCCATGAACGAGTCGCTCGCAGCAGGATACACTGAATGTGTCCCAGACGACGACGACGTCAAAGAGGGAAAGACCTGGTACGTTCCCCATCACGCTGTCGTTCATCCGAGAAAGGACAAGATACGTGTAGTTTATGACTGCAGCGCGGAATATCAAGGTGCTTCATTGAACAACGAGCTGCTCCAGGGCCCGGACTACGTGAACAGTCTGGCAGGAATCCTGGTGAGATTTCGGAAAGAAAGAGTGGCTCTGAGCTGCGACATCAAGGCGATGTTTAACCAGGTTGGTGTCAGCAAGGAGCACAGGAATCTGTTGAGATTTCTGTGGTGGGAACAGGGCGACACGAGTCGAGAGCCGGCTGAGTTCAGGGTCACCACTCATCTGTTTGGTGCGGTGTCATCGCCTGCGTGCGCGATGTACGCGCTGAACATGATAGTAGAAAAGTATGAACCGACACACGGAAGAGAAGCGTCCGAGTTTGTACGTAGAAACTTCTACGTTGATGACGGCGTCACAAGCGTGGAAAGCTCGGATGCTGCTATACGGCTGGCCCGTGACACTGTCCAGCTGTGTGCAGAAGGCGGTTTCACGCTTCACAAGTTTGTGTCGAACGAACCGTCGGTGCTAAAAGCACTGTCGCCTGGTGCCACTGGGTGCGACCCATCGGTGGAAGTCGGTCGCCAGCACTCAGGTCAGTTCGAGCAGGCCCTGGGTATCAAGTGGGATACGGTGGAAGACACGCTGAGCTTTCACGCTGTGATTCCGGACAAGCCGATGACGAGAAGAGGGATTTTATCATCAGTTTCTTCGCTGTATGATCCACTGGGTCTCGTCTCCCCAGTGATCTTGGAGGGAAAGAGAATCATCAAGCAGTTGTGCTGCGACGGATACAGCTGGGATGAAGCTGTCCCAGAAGAGACGGTGGCCCGTTGGTTGGATTGGAAGAGAGACGTGCTCCTTCTCTCAGAGACACCGATACCAAGATGCTACAAACCTGGCGGCGGCAAGATGAAGCTGTACGAACTGCATCATTTTTCTGACGCCAGTACCGTCGGATACGGGCAGTGCTCCTATCTCCGTATGAAAGACGAACACGACCTGATTTCGACGTGTCTTGTGATGAGCAAGTCAAAGGTGACTCCCAAGCGATCGACTACAATTCCTCGACTGGAGCTGATGGCGGCCGCTCTCTCCGTGAGAGTTGGATGCTTTCTGCAAGAGGAGCTCGACATCACAGGCATCGAGCACTACTACTGGACGGACAGTCAGGTCGTTCTAGGATATATACACAACGAAACCCGGCGATTTCACGTGTTTGTCGCGAACCGCGTGCAGCAGATCCGACAACACACCACTCCCGATCAGTGGAGATATGTACAGTCAGATGAAAACCCAGCAGATCTGGCCTCCCGTGGACTGCAGGCAGCGGCCATCAAGGACTGTGATCTCTGGTGGCGTGGACCGAAGTTTCTTCAAGCAGGAGAACTTCCGAATGAAGCAGCTCAGATTGAACTCCAAGATGACGACCCGGAGGTCAAGAAGAAAACAGTTCTGACTACGCGCTCCAAACAGGTCGAAGGTTTTCCTAACATGTCTGACCGGCTAGTCGTGTTCTCTAGCTGGTTCAGGGCAAGACGAGCGATCGCGATCTGTATCAGATACGGGAGACGTCTGCTGGAGCGAGTGAGACAAAAACGTCAAAGCAGTGACGCTGAACTTGTTCCATCGTTGACAGAATCACCAGTTGGAGCAGAAGAGATGAAGAGAGCTGAGCTCGTCATACTGAAGAGTGTGCAGCAGCAGGTGTTTGGGGACGAAGTTGCGACTCTGACGATACCTCAGCCCTCAACTGAAGTTCGAGCGAAGAAACGGAGTCATCTGTACCGACTGGATCCCTTCGTTGCAGATGACGGACTCCTGCGCGTCGGAGGAAGGCTGAAGAGGAGTGGACAGCCCTTCGACGTGGTACATCCAGTGATCTTGCCAAAGGTTCATCACGTGACTCGTCTTGTCGTTGCAGCCTACCACGAGAGGACGTGTCACTCAGGAAGGGAGCTGACGCTGAGCGAAATCCGGATGTCTGGATACTGGATTGTGAAAGGAAGATCGGCTGTGGGCCGTCACATCAAGAACTGCATCAAGTGCAGAAGGCTGAGAGGAACGCCTTGCAGTCAGAAAATGGCAGATCTTCCCAGCGAGCGTGTAGACGAAGCGGAGCCATTCACCCACTCAGGTGTTGACTGCTTCGGACCGTTCTTCGTCAGAGAACGGCGCAGTGAAGTCAAACGATGGGGGATCCTATTCACATGTCTAAGTTCACGGGCTATTCATCTAGAGACCCTCAACTCAATGACGGCGGATGCTTTTATCAATGCCTACCGCCGATTCACCTGCCGAAGAGGAAAGGTTCGAGCTCTGTATCACGACCGAGGTACGAACTTCATCGGAGGAAGAGGACATCTAGAAGCTGCTTTGTCTGAGATGGACCACGACAACATCCGGCGCACTCTGTTAAAGGACAACTGTGATTGGGTACAGTTCAACCCCATCACACCCAAGGCCAGCCACATGGGAGGTGCGTGGGAGCGGCAGATACGCACCGTCCGCTCTGCGCTGAGCAGTCTCCTTCAAGATCTCGGTCAGCAGCTGGATGACGAGCTGCTCAGAACTCTACTGACGGAAGCGGAAGCAGTAGTCAATAGTCGCCCTCTCTCTTGTGTCAGTATGAATGACACTAGTGTAGTTGAGCCGATCACTCCCGATCAGCTGCTCACCTTAAAGTCAAAGGTAGTGCTCCCTCTCCCTGGGAAGTTCTGCCGGCCCGACATCTACGGGAGACAGCGCTGGCGCCGGGTCCAGTACCTCGCCAATCAGTTTTGGCAGCGCTGGCGGAGAGAGTTCCTTCCGTCTCTCCAGGAGCGACGAAAGTGGCATCATCCAGAGCCGAACATCAGTCAGGACGACATCGTCATTGTCGTCGACGAGGACACTCCACGCAACAGGTGGCCGCTCGCACGAGTGGTCGACGCGCACACAGGTGCCGACGGTCTAGTGAGGAGTGTGCGTGTGCGCATTGGCAACAGTGAATATGACAGACCCGTCCACAAACTGATTCTCCTCGTGAAGAGCGGGGATGGAGATTCCGCGACGGGGAGCCGTTGTGCTGAGTAGCGTGATTCGGTCGGAGCGCGACCGATAAGACCGAGACGCTTGCGAGCGCTGATACCCGGTCTGAACTTTGGTGCATTGTGCTCCGCTGTGCGGATGGCAGTACGACGGCGCCCGTGTTTCATATTGCTATGTCAGAAGTGATATTTCGTTACTTTCTCGCTCGACGTGTACGGCGTTACGTGGGCTCGCCTGTGTCTACTGACGAACATTCGGTTGTTCGCGCGTCCCGTCGCAATGTGACGTTGCCGCGCGACGGCGGCCCATAGCCGCCTCAGTGCGTAAGGAAAATTAGGAGAGCTGTGCCTAATTTTGGGGAGCCATGTTCCCGCCGTTACGGGTTGTTTAGGTTTTGTTATGCAAGAGCCTGAGTGAGGGCTGCTTTGTCTAAACGACTGCATTTGCTATTTTCAGGTGACCGCCCCAGACGATTTATCATGATATGTGACGCATGTTGAACGGCATCAGAGCTGTCCTGATCGGGGCGCAGTGAAGTACGGTTTGCTGAACAGTAATTGCCACTTGGACCGATACTGAAGCCGAAATATTATTGCCGGCTATACTGACGGTGCAGTTGGCTGTATCACCTTACTGAGTCACTGACATTTGTACTAAAGTCGCCTATCGTCCCGGACGAAGTGAGTAGCCATACCCTGACACAAATCGTGTAATGCTTATTCGCTCTGTCATAAATGCATATTCGTTTGTCACAGTGCCAGCTGGCTACCTATCTGAAATTGTCTCTTGCGGACTGATTAAGAAATAATTTTCGTTGTTAAATTGTCAGTTTATTGGGTATGTGCAGTTCACGTGTTGTTGTGGCTGTTCCCTCCAGTGACCTTGGGCGAATCGTAAGCTACATTGAGTTAATTGTTTTTTGTATGTGTTTTCACAGTTTTCTACGGTCATCACGGTCCACACTGATCGCTGCAAGGTGTCACTACTGAATGATCCCAATACATACTGACCGACTAACACTTTGTAGTAAAAACCGGTGGCCAGATCAATGATGAATAATGCAACATATAAATGACGTCACTCATGCATTCAGTATCAGCATCGAGACCACCATGGGTCAGTAGGATTTGATCGCCTCACCCGCCTTCATGTCAGAATGGCCGAGTGGTCTAAGGCGCCAGACTCAAGGTTCACCTTCCCGCCGGTAGCGGGCGAGCATTCTGGTCCGCGAATGCGGGCGTGGGTTCGAACCCCACTTCTGACAAGTGGTTTTGGTTTGCTCATGTTTCTAGGCAAACCACTCGACAAACCAGTTACTATAGCATTCCTCCCCTTCACAAATTAGTCAAACTCTAGTGTCCGAATGCTTCGAACTGCTCACCAGGAAGCTACCCCCGTTGGGAAGAAGGGAATTAATACTTGTCGCAGCGTCACTCGGCCCACAAAACCAAACTAACTCGAGCGCCATCTGGCACAGAACTCGCAACACCCCTCGCCCACCCCCAACGTTCGTGCCACCAGTCCTCACCCGCGGCAGGGCCACAGAAGCCGACGAGGGCAGGTTCTGATCCTCCACCCTGGTTCGGAAGCTCAGGTCGTGCTTGGCCAGGTCGATGGTGAACTTGGCCTTGGAGCCGGTGACGCCCATACTGGTGACCGTGTCCATTTTGTACTGGGCCTGCAGCGATGGCAGCAGCGCCGCCGTTATGGACAGACTCTGTAAGGGAGAGAGGGGTCAGATAAAGGGCGAGTGCGGACAAGATGGGCGTTATCTACAGCACGGTGATACATGCTATTTTTCCAGCAAAACGTTGAACCCAGACGCATACATCTGCAATTGGGTAATAGTTAAGTCGCTAGCACTGTAAAACCCATCTAATGTTCAGCCTACCGTGATACAACCATCCGTCCGTAATAATCCCGTCGCTCCGCAAACCTTTTCGTCATAGATCAAACAACGCCTACTATTGGCCAGACCCACGGCTTCTTTTGTCCCCACCTGCAGTACGATACTTAGGTGTACCGCCAGCGGGTGCAGGCTGCAGCCGCTCCGCCATTCCCTCCCGTTCCCGTTCCCACCTGCAGCACGATACTGAAATGGACCGCCAGCGGGTGCAGTAGCCTCTCAGCGGGCGGCACCGAGCCACCGGTGATGTCCCGCGCCAGCCGGTCCCTGTGTCTACCCAGCTGAGACGGCGGAGTGTCGAGGTCCTCGATTGTGAACGTGCTGGCCCGGACCAGACGACCCGAGCGGCTGTGGCGCAGCTCCTGTGGTAAGGATGGGGAGGGGGTCAGATTTGAGACCGGACTCGAGAGGGCGACGAGCGAGCGACCAGATCAGACAGAGAGGGCGAGAGTTCGTTGATTGGAAGGCTTCAGACAGGGGTGTAATCACATGAGACGGAAATGAGGCGGAAGCAGACTCATAAGGACGGAGTCGCTACTGTTGACAGATTAGATATCGTTAAACTTAACACGAGGGAAAAATATAAAGACGACAAAATACCATAAGTGTCGTCAAAACAAGGTAGGTCAGCCCTACAAGGTCAGCTACAAAAGCCAGCAAAACCCAAAAAGCCATCATCCTCTCCCCGCAGCAGACTCCCCCACTGAACCCCCCCCCCCCCACACACACACACACCAACCCGTCTGACCTTGAGCGTGTTGGAGAGGTGGGCGCTGCTGCGGGTGACCATGCTGTGCAGCGCCACCGGGTGCTGTGGGATGTCGATAGTGATGTTACCGATGGTCACCAGCGCAGAGTTTCGCTCGCGCGCCGCCCGCTTCTGCGCCTCGGTAGAGTAGAGACACTGAGACTTGGCAACAGTCATACTGACCACCGTCCTGCGAATAAGGGGATGGAGTCAGAAGGGGTGGTCGAAAGGGAAATAGAATATGGAGCGGAAAGGGTCGAGTAAACCTTGGGGTGCCGTGGCCGGTGAGAGAAATGTAACTGTAGGAAAGCGTATGCTGGTAAAACTAATCATAACAACAATTACAAGCCCGATATGTTAAAAAAAATAAGGGTAATATCTAACGCACATTTAGTTCAATGTTCTCGAAACGTAACTTTTCACAGCTCTCCGTATCCCTTCCTCTCACAGCTCTCACTGTGACGCCCCGGCCTCCCTAATCCCTCCCTCTCTCCACCCTGATCCCCTTCCCTCTCTCACTCACTCTGACGCCCTGGCGAGCTGCTCCTGCAGTATCCCCTCTCTTCCCTCCCCTCCCCTTCCTCTTCCCACTCTCTTCCCTCCCTCACTCACTGCGACGCCCTGGCCAGCTGCTCCTGTAGCGCCACCTGCACCCCTCCCAGGTGTCCGGTCAGTGAGGTCTGGTGGCCGCGCCGGCCGGCCCGGCTGTAGTGTCGGCCCGTGAGTGACGCCTGCACCTCTCGCACCTCAGCCTCCAACCTCAGACCGCTCAGAGAGGCCTCCACTAGGGTACGGCGCACCTTGGCCACTCCGAACACTAGCAGAGGGGTGAGCTCTCGGCTCGACAGGCCTGTGTGGAGAGAACGGGCAATATGATAGAGCGAGAAGGGTAGCATAAGACAACGGCGAGAGCTGGTAAGGTAAGATCGCTGGAAACTTAAGATCCATGGAATGACGTCAGCTATTTCAAAGGATATGGTTGAATGAGACTAGTCAGGTTATTGTTCGCAACTTAGTGAAAGCTACTTGACAATGAAAACATACTGAGACGCACTGAACACTATTGACCAATAAAACACAAGTCTTTCGCCACCAAACCGCAGCACATCCCCTAACTACCATCTATCTGCCCCCCCCCCCCCCCAACGACGTACGCTGATCGGTGGTCTTCCTCGCCGTGTTGGGCGGCGGCGGTGGCGGGGGCGGCGGCGGGGGCGGCTGGCCGGGCTGCAGCGGCGGTGTGGGTGCCGACTGGGGCCGCGGCATGTCTGCCGAGTCCTGCAGACCCGCCTCGGCGTCATCGGCAGCCGACTCTCTGAGCACCTCGTACTTGCCGGTGCCGCGGTACGGGTCCGGCGAGTGCTCGTGGATGGTGGCCAGGCGGCAGCTAGAAGGAACGGATGAGAGAGAAACGGTGTGCGTGAGTCAGTTCAGCTGGTCACATTCCCTAATTCATTTCTAGGGCAGGAAATAGGTTGGCAACTACCATATTATCATAAATCACCGATCACGTTTATTAGAAAAAAAAACTTGCAAATGAACCATATTTTATCATGAAATAGGCCTCAGGACAAAGTCCCCAAGAGCCACCGACAAATAAAACCAAAACACTGGTAAATAACAAGCGTAACACTGCAGCTCTCTTACACACTGAGTATTTCACCTAACATGTCCTGTCTTTAAATCGCTACCCCTCCCTCCCTACCTCTCCCATCCCGTCTCCTCACCTGTTTCGGACGGTCTTGGTCTCCGGTACGATGGCGTACAGTTTGAGCAGGTGATAGACGGTACGCCAACAGCGCGGCGTCTCGGGTCGCTCCTCCGGCCGGTCCGGGGAGGACGAGCTGTGACCCGTCTCCAGCGAGCTCTGACCTGAGGTCAGAACGGGGTTGATTTAGTGAGGTGTGAGGAATGAGACCATCAGCACTCAGTCAAATACGACAATCACCTATCTTGCTTCTTCAAATCCGCATTTGCAGCAACTCAGACGTGGGTGCTAGCATAAGAGATGGATGCATTGTTTCATCGGAAGACCGTTCGAGACTTTTCATTGCCATGTCTGTAGCCTTTCTGAAAGTTTCTCTTAGCATGTTTGTGTCTGAGCCTCTCAGCCCCTTTATCATGCTCCTGACAACCCCGTCGCTTCTATGTCCGTGGCTGTCCTTTCAGTCTACCCTGTCTTACCAGTCTACCCAGCCTTACCCTGTCGGCTTTCCCGTCCTCGTCTCCCGTATTAGCCCTATGCGATACCTAAAGCTGTCTCTGCTCTTCTTATCCTCGCAGTTGATCCCTTACCCTGTCCGTGACTGTCCCTAGCCGACCCCTGCTCGGCCGAGGAGCGGGCGTGCAGCTGCAGCGGCGCCGGTGGAAACTTGAACAGCGAGCCGTCCGAGCCGCTGTGACCTCCGGCAGAGAGGGGTACCGCCAGCGGGTCATCGTGCAGCTCCGGAGACTTGAGGTCGGGCACCTCGGAGCCTGCGGAGAGTGGGAGAGGGCACGGAGGGTGAGGGAACTGGCGCGACGGTAACGTCGACAGAATGTCCAGGGTCTGTTTAGTAAAAACGTATAAACCGAGCCTAAAAAAGAGCGAAAAAGGAACAGACCTCAACTACAATACTCGAAGTAATCGTAAATAAGAAATGATAATTTAGCCTGGACTCCACAAAAAGCGGGAGTTACTCGCATATTCAAGCAACGGCGCATGTCACACTTCCGTGCTCTCAAAGGAAAACACCTTGCTGCACACTTGTCTCCCCATTTCTCGACTACATATTATTCCTCATCTAGACAGGTGAACTCTCTTACACCCTGAGCTGGAGGATGGAAGAACCTCGGGTGCTTTTACCAGAGGTGAGATGTCCTGAAGAGCCCTCTCACCTGAGGACGAGTCATTCTTGCGGTGCCTTCCGCGCCGACTGGCCTTCCTCAGACGCTCGGCGCGCAGACCGTGCTGGGTCTCCCGGGCGTTCCAGTATACGCTGGCCATCTGGTTCACCAGACGCAGCAGTGGCATGTTCACCTGCTCGTCAGGGAAGAGTGGAAAATGGTAAAAGAAAGGAACAGCTGAGGGAACGATGGGCTAAGACGGGTGATCGGTGTGTTAAGAATGGTGGGCGATAGAAAATAGGCTTAAACAGTAGAAGACGCGGCATGACATGATCGATCGAGATGTGTCCATGATAGAGTGTGACGGCAAGCTTGTGCTCTGACACGATGAAACTGTGTGGGCAGTAACACATGCGTCTTACATCACGCAAAAATGTCACGAACTCAGCTTCACAGCCCCCCTTGTTCACAACACCAGTGATATGTGAAACCAGCAGGGCCTCCCTTCCCGCTCCCCAGCCCAACACACCTTGAGCGCCAGTGAGTCGGCACACACGGTAAAGTTGACCACGGCCTGGGTGTGACGTTTGAGCTGCCGGCGGGTGACGAACGCGTTCGGCTGCCGCTGGATCCACTCGCCGACAGCCGTGTCGGCCACATGTCTGAGGTCTAGTTCCACCCGTCCGCCGCGCAGGATAAACGCCGGCTCGGTGGATAGCTGCGCCGGCGCCCGGCCTGGGGAGGAGAGCGAGAGGGGTTAGGTGGCTCAGAGAGGAGAAGCGAGCGGGGTTAGGTGGCTCAGAGAGGGGGAGGGAGCGGGGTTAGGTGGCTCAGAGAGGGGGAGCGAGCGGAGTTAGAAGACGCAGAGAGGGAAGGAAGGGAGGGATAGGAAGAGGGGGAGGGGAGGGAGGGAGGGAGGGAGGGAGGGAGGGAGGGAGGGAGGGAGGGAGGGAGGGAGGGAGAGAGAGAGAGGAGAGAGAGAGGAGAGAGAGAGAGAGAGAGAGAGAGAGAGAGAGAGAGAGAGAGAGAGAGAAAAAGAGAGGGGGTTATGGGCAGGGATAGGAGGGGGAAAGACGAGAGATTAACACGCGCAGTGGAAGGGGGGGGCGGATTTCGCCCACCCCTCCTGTTTTTCGCCAATAACTCGCGCCGCAAGCATAATAACAATGTGAAATTTCGGCTACCTGTCCATAATTGAATTGCGGATCTTCTCGTGCAAGAAGTAAGAAAATCGGTTCACAACTTTTCTAGTAATAGCGGTGTAAAGTCAAACATCCTGCCGCCGCGGCGGCGCGGCGGCGCGGCGGCCGGCGCTAGCCGTTACGCGCCGCCTGAATTGTAGACTGTGCCGGGGCGGGACGGTTCCGTCTTTACATCGCCCTCCTTACCGCTGATTATATTGGATTCGCGTCAAATTCGGTGAGAAGACTGAGAAATATACAGGCAATCATATGATCAAAGAATTTTGAAAATCGGCCGGTAACAACTTGAGTTATGAGTGTGTAAACACAAAATTGTGATTGCCGCGTTTCCCGCGTCCGCCGATCCCGCTTCAGCCGGCGACATCTTACCCTTAGCAGGCTTCTAACTGCCATATTTATCGTTGGATTATCTAGAAATTCACCATACATACTCACAAATGTTTGTTCTTTCGTATAGTGAAAGATTAAAGAAAATCGGCCGGTAACTTTTTGAGCTATCGGCGTGTAAACGCAAAAAAGTCGCTAATATGGCAGATTTGACCACATTTGACCTCATTTGACCTTGAAGATATTGACCTAGGGTCATGAAATTCACACACAACAGAGTTCCCCATGGCCCCCACCTACCCTCCAAATTTCGTCTTTCTAGCTCCAGTGGGAGCTGAGATCTTAGGGGGGGGCGACATCCGCCCCCCCTTCCACTGGGCGTAGTACTCGCAACCCTTCCACTGCGCGTGTTAAAGAAATAACTCGAAGAACATATGTCCTCTTCCCCAAGCAGTTCATGACTCCATGAGCATTCAGCACGAGCGAAGTAGAGCTCAAAGCTTGTAATATCTACATCAAGATTCTGCAGCTCGCCCCAAACATTGATGTAAAACTTGACACCTAAATCACAACTGAGCGCCAAACATTACAGAGGGTGGTGTTGGCCGGCCGATTGGCCGCATTCCCCACCTCGGCGCGGCTTGGCTCCGTTGCTGCTCTCGGAAATGTCGATCCTCAGAGACTGCAGGCTGGAGACCAGGTTCACAGAGTTGCCCAGCTGACGAAGAATCGTGTCACCGCCGAGCACCTCGCTAAGAACACCTGACGAACGCGGCCAGAGAGTCAACGGTGACGACAACATCAGCATGGAAACAGGCATACAAGTAAGCTTTGACTAAATGTATTGCACAAAAAAGGGCTCTGAATCGTAGCCTCCCGGCCTTACTTAAGAATGGGTTTGAAGTTTCCAGAAATTGGATACGGAAGACAGGATGCCTCAAACGTAGATCTCGAATTCTTTAACCCGCGCCCGGCTGGGGGTCCTGGTTTTCCACGCCCAGCTGGGGGGGGGGGTGTTTGAACACCCCCTTGTAACTCCGCTCCTGGGCCATGTAGCGATACGCAGAAGGCGGCGTTCGAAAGAGCGTCAAAAATAATGACGAAATCACTTCGGTCAATTTTTTGGTCAGGTCAAAGGTCAGGTCACCAGAGGTCATTGAAGGCAAAATTTCGCCGATTTCCAGGTCGAATGTCGAAAATTTTCAAGAAGCCAATGCATAACTCGGGAACCAATAGAGCTACAGCGCCGCGGAAAAGCGCATTCGATAGCCCTAATAACGCCCTTTCTGAGTAATTCTCTCAGATTTGACCTAACGTCAACGGTTTTGCCTGCAGGGGGCAAAAACTGCAAAAATAGCCGATTTTTTCGGAAAGTTTTTCTGCGATAACTTTTGACCCAAGCCTTGTGCGAGCTTACTTTTACCGGCATCGTGTTCCTCTCGTCAAGACGCATCGAATGAACTATAACTTGACCTTGAAAGGTCAACTTGAAAATTTGACCTCAGGTCAAGGTCATGACCTGGCCGGAAAGGGTCATGTTGCATATCAGTCGATCCGTATCGTCGAGCTGAACACATCTAAGGCGTTTTCATCGCTCTAGCATGCCTCTAGCAAAAGTTATTTGCGAAAAACTGTTAGATACCATTCGTGACCTAAGATGACCTCAGGGCATAAACAGGGGTCACGGACACCATTTTCATGTTCAGTGTGTCTAAACCACTTGTAATTCGGTGTTTGGGAGGGTTTATAATGTCTTTCGTCCAAAAGAGACGCATTTCAATTTTCTTCCATTGACTTATAATGGGGAGGTCGCAAAATTGACCTAACCTTAGGTCATCGATATCAAAATTCTGAGATATACATTTTGTACATGCTATTGCTCTTAGCAATCGCTGAAAGATTCAAAGCGATCGGTCACTCGGTGTAGCTATGACAGACATTGAAACTTTTTATGAGGTGAGGTCACTTCAAGTGACCTGGTGACCTGACCTTGAATGACCTTGGTCTGAAATTTTCACAACATGTGTAGAATTGATGTATGATAAGGTGTACCAAAAACGGCGGCGCTCCGCGCCGCCGTTTTTGAGATATTCGCGAAAAACCACAAGGGGGGTGTTCAAACATCCCCCCCCAGCAGGGCGCGGGTTAACCGGCGCTCTGCTGGGGAGGGATGTTTGAACACTCCTCTGGGGTATTTCGATCTCAGAACACAGATCTCAGAATTCATGTGTCTTTTCTGCACAAATGAAAACTTCAGACTCAGGTCTTTCAGATTCAGGTCACCAGACTACGTCCAGTGACCTTACATCAGGAAAAGTTATAATCCACGTTGTAGCATTAACCCGCGCCTGGTAGGGGGAGCGGAAACGCCCCCTCTCCTACCCCTGTCCTTTTCCGTTGACATCTCCTAAACTACTGCAGGTATCGTCACCAAACTTTCTGGACCCCTCCGGGCATTAATTTTAAACATTGTGAACACAAAATTTCTAGAGGCTATGATATGTTGGCCGCAAATGACGCTTTCAGTGACGAGGCGCCCTTGGAGCTCTCCTAAGTCCCTAACTGTCCCGATGCCGTTCTGGGCCAACATCAGCTCAGAGGTGCCGCACTGTCGAGACGGTGAAGCATCCGCTTGGGATTCTCGTTTGGGGCATGATTGATGGCCTACAGAGGCCTCTCTGTGGTAAGTGTGGTTCACCAAGTGACGCAGGGACAGGCCGTGATCGCCGATAACTTGTCAGCGAGGTGATGGAGAACACGGACACAACTACGGTGCAGCAGGAAAAGGAAAATAGTTCACAAACCAAAGCCAAACTTTTGCCAGACATGCCCAGAGACATTTTCCAACAAAAATATCTGGCTCATGACGCTAGGAACGCCCAGGACTGATGCTGAGCGAAGTATCTTAGCCTCTGAGAGGAGGGGACATGGCCTGGCAATAGTTCAGACATGTCCATGATCGAAAACCTCTTAGTGGTGGTCAAACAAGAGCTCAGCAAGCTACCGCCCGCCAGCTAGGACTATTCCAGAACGCGTGAGCGGCATGGTGGAGTCTCGAAGGAGACTCTCGACAACCTGTGTGACATACCAGAGCGCCTAAGGCATTGTATGCGGCTAAGGAAGGACTATAATAGTAAATAAATCATGACATAAGTTCCAGTTGTTTATAATTTATTAAGCATAAAGCAACCGCGCATCAATTTCGGGGCACCCTGTACCTAAGCCTCTCAAAAGCCTTACAGCCCGTGCCGAGAAGTTCATGCTAAGACGTTTCCGTTATAGCAAAACAAAGGTCGCATCGCTTTCTTCGCTCGTTCGCTCGTAATGAAGTCCTCCTCACAATTAAACGCATACAAAAACATCACGTTCTTTGGAGGGCCTAATTTTCATTTTTCGCGTTCTTTCATCACGAGGACTTGCTATCCTCGATTTAGGTCAATGACCTAACACCACATGGGTTATTGGCCACACGGTAACATGGGCCCAAGCCTGTAAGTAGTCCTAATTTATTACCTCATATTGTTCTAGTGATATTGGGCCCAATGCACAGTACAAATTTTGCAAGGGCTAAAAACTGACAAATCAAAGTACCTAAAGAAACGTGAAAACATGGAATTGTTGGTCTAGTCCCCAAGTACTTACACCAAGTAAACAAAGTTCTTTTCAAGTTCTTGAGAAGGATTTGCAACAAGAATCATCAACGTACAAGAAATTCCCTAGCGATATATTCATAGTGAATGTTAGAGGCGTAAAAACCTTCAAAAAGATGGAATCGCTCCTTTTGCGAATGACTTCATTTTTCTTACTAACGGTACTGATTAGGAAAGCATCCAGCTTATCCACCCTAGAGAGCTATCTTTACCAACTTTCTGACAAGCGGAACGAATCATTTTACCTTACGATATTGCATCAAAACGACATTCATAGCCATTTTGGTTTGATAAGTAGGTACGGTTATAAATGCGTTGACCCCAAACGGAAAACCTGCTACGGTGGATTTTCAAGAGCGGTGCACTACGTGAAGGACATAATCGAAAACGATCAATTCTCGAAGAATCTCCTCATCGTGAGCTCCGGCGACTTTTTCAAGGGTAACCAGTACTACTCAGAGTTTAAATGGCAACTCATTGTAGACATGATCCAGCACATGCCGTACACAGCGCTCACGCTAGGGGACGCCGAGTTCACGGACGGTATCGACGGTCTGGTGCCGTTTCTGCGCGCCATCAGCGAGATATTCGTCTGCACCAACATTGACTTTAGCGGCGTCGCCAACGTGACGCTGCAAGAGGAGCTGCGCCGCCTCTGTCCCAGGCACCGCATTGTCTCCTACGATAGCCTGCTTGGCCCGCGGCATGTATGCCTACTCGGCTACACCACCCCGCTGACACAGAAGTTGATGTTCGACAAGTGGGCTCATTTCGAAAACGAGGAGGAGGCGCTGACGCGTGAGATCAAGCAGCTGCGCGCTGCCAGACCCGAGGTCAAAATATTCGTAGCACTCGGTCACTCTGGCTACGAGCGTGACAAGCAGATCGCCCACCGCGTGCCCAGTCTGGACGTCATCATTGGCGGGCACTCGCACACCCTTCTGTGGCCCAACATCCGCAATAGGCAGGTGGCAGGCGTGCCGGACGACCCTCACGACCAGCAGTTTGCCAAGGACGTCTACCCGACCACGGTCATCCAGCCCAGCGGCCGGGTGGTGCTCATCGCGCAAATGTACAAACACGGCAAGTACCTGGGCGTGCTCAACGTCACATTCAACGCCGATGACGAGGTGACCGACTTCTATACGGGGCCCGTGCTGCTCACCGACGAGATGTCTGCCGACGCCGAGACAGAAAAGTCGCTCGACAAGTATCGCCAGGAGATGCGCCGACGGCAGCAGCAGGTGATCGGTAGCACACGGGTCGAGCTGGTCGGCAGCGTCCAGGAATGCACCTACACAGAGTGTAACCTGGGAAACCTAATGACAGACGCAATGTTGTGGCATGTGCGTCACTACGGCACCGGCATGCCTCATACGTTAGCGGCGGTCGTAAACGCCGGCGCCATCAAGCGAGGCATCAAGCCGGGCAAGTTTAAAATGGCCGACATTACAGCATCGCTGCCCTACCCGGATACTCTAAACATCGTCAAAGTCAGAGGCTCCACCGTCCGGAAAATGCTCGAGCACAGTCTCGATGAGAACAAGGAAGGCATTTTTCTACAGATCTCCGGCATGCGCGTGCGTTACAACATGACCAAACCATTAGGCGAGAGAGTCGTATCAGTGCGCATCTTATGCCAGACTTGTGTGACACCAGAATATGAGCCGCTCAACGATACGGCCATCTACCACATCGCCATGTTCACGTTCCTAGCCGTGGGCAACGACGGCTTCACCATGCTCAAGCAGGAGATGCTTTCATCGCAGCAGCGGCACGATGTCAGTCTCGACATCGTCCTCACCTACGTACGCCGCTTCTCGCCGCTTCACCCCTACTTAGACGGCAGGATTAAGATCGTGACAGAGCCGGTGTTGAACAACACGGCTCCCAAGCAATACAGCTCCCGGACCATGTGGGTGGTGGCGGTCGCGGCCGGCGGCGCCGTGCTCTCGGCAATGCTACTCGTGTAGCGGTGAGAGCTCGGTACAGCATGATGCACAGTGCGATGAGACCGGGACGAAGGGTGGTGTTATCCTATGTTAGGATTCGCCTGATGTGTGTCCACTTGCCCAAATCGCCCGCGCGCATTTGGTGTGCCTAGATAGGCAATCGAGGCGAATGCAGACACTGTCTATCTGATGTTAAGTCTTCAGCCGTGAGTTGTTCGTTCATGTCGAATGCGGTTTCCTTTGTGTTCTTAGTGAGGCAGTCCGATTCTTCAGGTACATTCGGTGCTGCCACTGTTGTCCAATGTCTATTGTTTGATCGTTTCTTTTGGCTTGCACACGGCAGTAATTACAGTGTTATTGTCCATCTCCGTGAAGTCAAATCCACCTGCGGAGGCGAGGGGCGGCTCGAAGGGCTGGTGCGCCTTCAGCACCTCTAGGCCGGAAGGCGGCGGAGGCTGGGATGACTAATGCGTTACTGTTCTACCAATGTGGCAATTTTCAGGCCGAAAATTCAACTTTCGCCGAAGCTAGAGGACCCTTGTAAAACACAAAAAAAAAACGGTTCCGCTCCAAGCATGCGCAGTTTGCACATAAAGGTAGGGGTCGGGAACCGCAAAAGATATTGGTTCACGGAAGGTTGCGTTAAATAATACCTTGCAAGTTCCACAACTGTGTCGCCTGCCGTCTCGCCCGCCCTGACAAATGATTTCGTGCATTTTTTTCTCCGGCACCACGTGGCACGTGGCAATGTTGCCCATCGGCGTCGAATGGTGCCACGTCCGTCTACCCGTCTGGGCTCCAAGGCCTTATTACGAGCGAGCGAGCGCAGCGAGCGAAGCGAAGTCTTTTCAATATAACGGAAAAATCTCAGTATGAGCGGCCCGGCCCGGCCCGGCCCGGCCTGTAACGCTTTTGAGAGGCTTGTATCTCAGCAACCGCTGGACCGATTGACCTGCGGTCTTTTTTGCTGGGTAGCCCCATCCCTTCTACCCCGTAATTGACTACTCTTGACACATCTCAGTGACCGTCGTGGCACGTGCCACGTGAAAAGTCAAGGGTGTTCAAGCTGTTATGCAAAAGTAGTGATTTTGAGAGGCTCATATCTCAGCAGCGGCCGCTTGAGCGATTGTCTTGCGGTAATTTTGGTAGGGTAGCTGCATCCCTTCTACCAATGGTCGGTTACTCTTGATCTATGTGAGTGACCCCCACTGCACGTGCAAAATAAAAAAAGAAGAGGTGCCAAATTTGTTCCCATTTCAATAACTCTGTAATTACTGGGGCGATTTCGCTGAAACTTGGCATACAGGTAGGCACCCACCAGGCAATGCATTCACATGTGTTGCGGTTAGGGTGCTACTGCACGTGCGCACGTGCAGGGGGCGCTTCCAGATCTCGAGAACGGCTGGGCCAATTGCGCTCAAATTTGGTACACGGTTGGGGACCGGTTAGTAGGGTGCCGTGCAAAAGTCATTATGGACCCCGTTTGAACGTGCACACGTGCAGAATGCCGCTTCCAGATCTCAGGAACGGCTGGGTCGATTGCGTTCAAATTTGGCTCACCGCTAGCGACCGGTTAGAAGTGCGCTTTGCACAAGCCCCGTTGGAAGTACCCTCTCGCCCTTCCGCACCGTGCACGTGCAGGGCTCACTATCTCGCCCGCTCGTTCTTCGCCCAAAAGGCGTTTTACTGGTCTTGTCGTAGAGTGGTCAGTGGACTCAGCAGCACTGGCTTGAATTCAGCTGCAAAAAGCAATTAAATGCAGAACAATAGGTACTTGCGCGTTTCAGCCCATCGCATATTGTCGGTCCGAGGATTAAGGAACCGTTTCGTCGACTCGTCAATCTGATAATCCTTTGCCTACACGCACTGGCATATCAACGAGCATCGTGGATAGAAGAGTAAGAGACTATAGGATAAAGCCCTGATGCCGAAAGTGTTTGAAGTAGCCTAAACAATAAAGGAAGACTTTCATGGAATCAAGCGTATGCTAACAAATCACGTTTTTTGGCATAACAAAATTATCCACCTTCAATCAACACGGAAAATTTGCCGACCCTTTTGACTGCACAGTTCAGGCTTGGTACAGGCTAGCACCTTGGCTAGTACCATAAAACAATCTGGATTACTTTGGACTTTACAATGTACTTTGTGTTGTCATGTATCATGAATGTAACAGTACGGATTGCCGTCACATGTTTTCTTGGATCCATGGCTAGTAGTTATGTTAAGCCCCTAATCTTAAACCTCACGTGGTTCTAAAGACTTTTTGTCCGTGCAAGGTCCAAACTTGTCAGAGCCTAGACCAAACAGATGAAAGCTCGCATAGAAAGGTTAAAAATTGAAATTATCTGTTACGTGTACAAAGGATTTAACAAGCTCAAGAAGTCGTGCTTTTCTGTTAAGTTCCAAAGAACAAGAAGAACAAAGATCAAAGAACAAAGAACGTTGCAACAAGAACCACCAACATACACGAGATTCTCTTATTATTTATGCATTGTAAATGGTTAAGTTGTAAGAAGTTAGATCGAAATGGGCTCCATAAGCTTATCAATAGTGGTTTCAATTTCCTTGATAATGGTGCTTTGCCAAAAAGCATCGAGCTTATCCTCTCTAAGCAGCCTACTTTATCAACTTGCTGACATGCGAAACGAATCATTTTACCTTACGATAATGCACCAAAACGACATTCACAGCCATTTTGATTTGATAAGTAGGTATGGGTATAAATGCGTTGACCCTAAACGAAAAACCTGCTACGGTGGATTTTCAAGAGCAGTGCATTACGTGAAGGACATAATCGAGCACGACAAATTTACAAAGAATCTTCTCATCGTGAGCTCCGGCGACTTCTTCAAGGGTAACCAGTACTACTCAGAGTTTAAATGGCAACTCATTGTAGACATGATCCAGCACATGCCGTACACAGCGCTCACGCTGGGGGACGCCGAGTTCACGGACGGTATCGACGGTCTGGTACCGTTTCTGCGCGCCATCGGTGAGATATTCGTCTGCACCAACATCGACTTTAGCGGCGTCGCCAACGTGACGCTGCAAGAGGAGTTGCGCCGCCTCTGTCCCAGGCACCGCATCGTCTCCTACGATAGCCTGCTTGGCCCGCGGCATGTATGCCTACTCGGCTACACCACCCCGCTGACACAGAAGTTGATGTTCGACAAGTGGGCTCACTTCGAAAACGAGGAGGAGGCGCTGACGCGTGAGATCAAGCAGCTGCGCGCTGCCAGACCCGAGGTCAAAATATTCGTGGCACTCGGTCACTCCGGCTACGAGCGTGACAAGCAGATCGCCCACCGCGTGCCCAGTCTGGACGTCATCATTGGCGGGCACTCGCACACCCTTCTGTGGCCCAACATCCGCAATAGGCAGGTGGCAGGCGTGCCGGACGACCCTCACGACCAGCAGTTTGCCAAGGACGTCTACCCGACCACGGTCATCCAGCCCAGCGGCCGGGTGGTGCTCATCGCGCAAATGTACAAACACGGCAAGTACCTGGGCGTGCTCAACGTCACATTCAACGCTGATGACGAGGTGACCGACTTCTATACGGGGCCCGTGCTGCTCACCGACGAAATGCCGGCCGACGCCGAGACAGAAAAGTCGCTCGACAAGTATCGCCAGGAGATGCGCCGACGGCAACAGCAGGTGATCGGTAGCACACGGGTCGAGCTGGTCGGCAGCGTCCAGGAGTGCACCTACACAGAGTGTACCCTGGGAAACCTAATGACAGATGCCATGCTATGGCATGTGCGTCACTACGGCACACGCATGTCGCATACGCTAGCAGCAGTAATCAACGCTGGCGCCATCAAGCGGAGCATCAAACCGGGCAAGTTCAAAATGGCCGACATTACAGCATCGCTGCCCTACCCGGATACTCTAAACATCGTCAAAGTCAGAGGCTCCACCGTCCGGAAAATGCTCGAGCACAGTGTCTATGAGAGCAAAAGGGGAATTTTCTTACAGATTTCCGGGATGCGCGTGCTTTACAACATGACCAAGCCACCAGGCGAGAGAGTCGCATCAGTGCGCATCTTGTGCCAGACTTGTGTGACACCAGAGTACGAACCGCTCAACGATACGGCCATCTATCACATCGCCACGTTCACGTACCTCGCTGTAGGAAACGACGGCTACACCATGCTCAAGCAGGAGATGCTTTCATCGCAGCAGCGGCATGATGTCAGTCTCGACATCGTCGTCACCTACGTACGTCGCTTCTCGCCGCTTTACCCCTACTTGGACGGCAGGATTGAGATCGTGACAGAGCCGGTGGTGAACAACACGGCTACCTGGCAATACAGCTCCCGGACCATGTGGGTGGTGGCGGTCGCGGCCGGCGGCGCCGTGCTCTCGGCCATGCTACTCGTGTAGCGGTGAGAGCTCGGTACAGCATGATGCACAGTGCGATGAGACCGGGACGAAGGGTAGTGTTATCCTATGTTTGGATTCGCCTGATGTGTGCCCACTTGCCCAAATCGCCCGCGCGTATTTGGTGTGCCTAGATAGGCAATCGAGGCGAATGCCGAATCTGCTGTCAAGTCTTCAGCTGTGAGTCGTTCATTCATGTCGCATGCGATTCACTTTGTGTTCTCAGTGAAACAGCCCACCTTATTCAGGTGCACCTACGGTGCTGCCACTGTTGTCCAATGTCTGTTGTTTGATCGTTTCTTTTGACTTGCACAAGGCAGTAATTACAGTGTTATTGTCCATCTCCGTGAAGTCCAATCCATCTGCAGAGGCGAGGGGCGGCTCGAATAACTGGTGCGCCTCCAGCACCAACAGGCCGCAATCAGGAGCTTTTACGGCCCAACGATCACCCTAGGCAAAGATATTCCATTTCTCGTCCCGAAAAAAGATGCCTTGCTGAGGAAAGCGTGCCTTGCACGGGTCATTTCCCTCCTGCAAAACTGTATAGTTCTTCCTATATTAAAATATAGAAAATATTTTTTTTATAAAAAGGTTTTATTTTCTTTACTGATCATTTTGAGCAAAAAAAAAATCATAAATCCATTGCAAAAAAATAATAATTTCGCAAAAGTGAACTATTCCCTTTAAGGAAGACTTTTTCATGGAATCAAACGCATGTCAACAGATCACGTTTTTTGGGAGCATTAATTTTCTGTCTTCTTTCATCACGGGAAATTTCCTATCCCTTTACGCTGCACCTTTACGCTGCACTATATATGGCCTTGCGCTGCACTAAGAAGTTAGAGCGAAATGAGCTCCATAAGCTTATCATTTTTCTTGATAATGGTGCTTTACCAAAAAGCATTCAGCTTAACCTCTCTAAGCAGCCGACTTTATCAACTCGTTGACACACGGAACGAGTCATTTTACCTAACCATATTGCATCAAAACGACATTCACAGCCATTTTGGCCTGATAAGTAGGTACGGTTACAAATGCGTTGACCCGGGACGGGAAACTTGCTACGGAGGATTTTCAAGAGCAGTGCACTACGTGAAGGACATAATCGAAAACGATCAATTTACAAAGAATCTTCTCATCGTGAGCTCCGGCGACTTCTTCAAGGGCAACCAGTACTACTCAGAGTTTAAATGGCGACTCATTGTCGACATGATCAAGCACATGCCGTACACAGCGCTCACGCTGGGGGACGCCGAGTTCACGGACGGTATCGACGGTCTGGTGCCGTTTCTGCACGCCATCGGCGAGATATTCGTCTGCACCAACATCGACTTTAGCGGCGTCGCCAACGTGACGCTACAAGAGGAGCTGCGCCGCCTCTGTCCCAGGCACCGCATCGTCTCCTACGATAGCCTGCTTGGCCCGCGGCATGTATGCCTACTCGGCTACACCACCCCGCTGACACAGAAGTTGATGTTCGACAAGTGGGCTCACTTCGAAAACGAGGAGGAGGCGCTGACGCGTGAGATCAAGAAGCTGCGCGCTGCCAGACCCGAGGTCAAAATATTCGTGGCACTCGGTCACTCCGGCTACGAGCGTGACAAGCAGATCGCCCACCGCGTGCCCAGTCTGGACGTCATCATTGGCGGGCACTCGCACACCCTTCTGTGGCCCAACATCCGCAATAGGCAGGTGGCAGGCGTGCCGGACGACCCTCACGACCAGCAGTTTGCCAAGGACGTCTACCCGACCACGGTCATCCAGCCCAGCGGCCGGGTGGTGCTCATCGCGCAAATGTACAAACACGGCAAGTACCTGGGCGTGCTCAACGTCACATTCAACGCCGATGACGAGGTGACCGACTTCTATACGGGGCCCGTGCTGCTCACCGACGAAATGCCTGCCGACGCCGAGACAGAAAAGTCGCTCGACAAGTATCGCCAGGAGATGCGCCGACGGCAGCAACAGGTGATCGGTAGCACACGGGTCGAGCTGGTCGGCAGTGACAATGAATGTACAAACGCCGAGTGTAACCTGGGGAATCTGATGACAGACGCCATGCTATGGCATGTGCGTCACTACGGCACACGCATGTCGCATACGTTAGCGGCCGTCATCAACTCTGGAGCCATCTGGCGAGGTATCAAGCCGGGCAAGCTTAAGATGGCCGACATCACAGCATCGCTACCCTACCCGGATACTCTGAACATCGTCAAAGTCAGAGGCTCCACCGTCCGGAAAATGCTCGAGCACAGTCTAGATGAAACCAGAGTAGGAATTTTCCTGCAAATTTCCGGTATGCGCGTGCGTTACAACATGACCAAACCACTAGGCGAGAGAGTCGTATCAGTGCGCATCTTATGCCAGGATTGTGCGTCACCCGAGTACAAACCGCTCAACGATACGGCCATCTACCACATCGCCATGTTCACGTACCTAGCCGTGGGAAACGACGGCTACACCATGCTCAAGCAGGAGATGCTTTCGTCGCAGCAGCGGCATGATGTCAGTCTCGACATCGTCCTCACCTATGTGCGTCGCTTCTCGCCGCTTCACCCCTACTTGGACGGCAGGATTGAGATCGTGAGAGCGCCGGTGGTGAATAACACGGCTACTAGCCTTTACGGACAACGGAAAATGTGGGTAGCGGCAGCGGCGGCCGGCGGCGTCGTGCTGTCAGCCATGCTACTGGCGTAGTGAGACTGCTAGCGTGGCAGCTGAGAGCTTAAGTTCGGTACTGTGCGATGTGCTGCTAACGGAACCGAAGGACTGCATTGTCCTAACGCCAGGAACTCTATGAGCTGAGTGTACTGGTTAGACGAATGCCGTCACTGTCTGTCTACTGTTTAGTCTTTTTTTGTGAGCAATTGTTCGTTCATGTCAACTGTGGTTTCCCTAGTGTTCTCAGTCTGAAACAGCGCACGCACTACACTAACAATAGTGTTCTTGCGACGCTGCCCTGTAATTGTCCAATGTCTGTTGTTTGATGGGTTCTTGTACCTTCTGATGCCAGTGATTACAGTGTTACTGTCTAACCCCGTTCCACGTACCTGCGGAGGCCAGGAGCGGCTCGAAGATCTGGTGTGCCTCCAGCACCTGCAGACCAGAGGGCGGCGGCGGCTGGGACGACACCTCGGCATCCTCGTCACTGCTGACACTGAGTAGCGGCTGGTGCTCAGAGTCCACCACCGCGCCCGCCAGGTCCTGTACACGGCGAGGTCACAGGTCACAGGTCACTGCAGTGTTCCATTTTTCAGCCTTTTTGGTGGCAAATCACACCTAATGGGGAAAATATTTTCATCCCTAAAATATGAATGGCCGACTTTACTTCATCTCTGAAAAGAGTTTCATGTATTCCCAACAGCCAGTTCACATGTCACTTGACAGTTGATGCACCCACATCCTTTTGTTCCACACCCTGTCAAGACCCTGACATGAAATCCTGGTTTATCAGTTGGCATAAAAATTGGCATTTCACCATTTTGCAAAAAAATACTGCAGTTATTTACTTTCTTTTTTCTCATCCTAGGATTTTTTTTCTTCATCGGCACACCCAACCAATATCCAATTTTAGAACACTGCAGGTCAGGTCACAAGTCACAGGTAACAGCGCTGGGCAGGTCAGCTGAGAGGTCACGGTGAGAGGGACAGGGGTCAGTTAAGAGGTCATAGCGAGCGGGAGGTGCTTCACAGAAGTGTCAGCGAATCACAGACTAGGCTACAGGGATCAGCTGACATGTCACAGGTCACACCGAACGCACTAGTGATTAACCCAGATATCACAGGGCAATAGCATGTAACAATATGTGACAACATTGAAGCTAAGGCTATTCACATTTAAGTATGGTTACGGAGCGAGCGAAGCGAGCGGAGTCTTACGTAGAATAACGGAAATTTCTGAGTATGAGCGGCCGGCCGGCCGGCCGGCCGGCCGTGCGGACGCTTTTGCGAGGCTTATATCTCAGCAACCACTTGACCGATTTACATGCGGTAATTTTTGTAGGGTAGCTTCATTCCTTCTACCAAGTATTGGACTATTCCCGATGCATGTGGGTGACCCCTTATGCACGTGCCACGTGCAAAACGAAGAGGTGTCACTTTTGTAATTGTTGCAATATTTCGGTAACTACTTGGCCGATTGCGCTGAAAGTTGGCATGTAGGTAGGCACCCACTAGGCACTGCATATCCATGTGCCAGAGTTGGGGTGCCGCTGCACGTGCGCACGTGCAGGGGTCGTTTCCAGATCTCGAGAACGGCTCGACCGATTGCGCTCAAATTTGGTACACAGTTAGGGACCGGTTACTAGGGTGCCGTGCACAAGTCAGTTGGGACCCATTTTGCACGTGCGCACGTGCAGGGTGCCGCTTCCAGATCTCGAGAACGGCTGGGCCGATTGTGCCCAAATTTGGCACATCGCTAGAGACCAGTCAGTAGGGTGCCCTGCACAAGTCAGTTGGAGGTACCCCCTCGAAATTTCGCACGTGCAAGACTCACCCGCTCGCTCGCTCCGTTAGTCGCCCCAAAAGGCGCTATACTGGTATGACTATAGAGCACATAAACACGATAAGGTGCACGTCCGTACCCTGATCTGTGAGAGCGGCAGACGGCAGCGGTGGTCGGCGGCACCGCCGTTAGCCTGCTGCCGCGCCATCCAGCTGTACAGGTCCTCGCAGCTGTCGTCGGTCGGCTGGGGAAACGCCGGACGGTGGTTAGAGAGAACGAAGAGCGTAGTGACGCCGCAGCCGGACACAGGATTAGATTCACCTTCACCTTCTTTTATGATTACATTCAATGATTCACGGCACTCCACAATGCAATCATCCCAGTTGAATTGAATCCATCACACTCCCCCCTCCGTCGGCTAGTCTCTCACCTTCTGCCGCAGTGACCCGTGTCGGCTGGCCTGGAGCGGGTCCAGGCTGTCGCGTGACGCCGTCCCCACTGTCCCTGCACCGCCGCCGGTGCCCCCGGGACCGCCCTGCTGGCTGCACAGACTCTGGTTACTCTCCCCGGCCTGCTGCCGACTGAAGCCGCGGTTCAACCGGCCCAGAGCCTGCACTGGCGACTCGAGGTGTGCTGATAGAAGTGGGAACATCACTGAATGTCGGCCCGAGCGGAGCGGCTGGTGGGGCAGCGACGGGCGCGGCTCGCCGACCGGAGAGATGGGCGACGTGGGCCCCGAGGCCGGCGACGGAGAGCGGGGCACTGCCGGAACGGGAAGAGGGCAGCAGAGTTAGACTGTGGAGCACGCAGCGGGACTGCCACAATGCAACATGACAAATCGTACCAGATAAAGAGGAATAGAGAAATAATGGCAAGAGAAATTAACATTCCGCCTCAGAAATGATGAAGGTATATATGAATGCCACTCGAGATCAACCAGCCACTATTCTACCACAACAATTTTCCAACACCGCCCCGACCCCAGGCCAGGCTATCCATCCTGTATTATCGTAGCCATATTCGACCCCGATCAGCCTCCACTCACGTTTGCTCGAGTGGAGCGGGATGTCCAGCAGGCAGGTACGCTCATCAATCTCCTCATCGGGCCGAGCCTCTCCGTCCACAGAGGGAGCCTGCCGCAGAGACGAATCAGGGGTACGGAGTATTATTACCAGTGTTCCAATGAGTTCAGGGGCTGGGGGGATCAGAAGCTGGTATACAACTTATTGTATCGTATAATTATGCACAAGTTCGTAGCAAAATTGATATCAAAAAGATTAAGAAAATGTGTAGCCATTACTTCACAGATATTAGAAGAGACAAGCCTAACTATAATTCGGATATTTCAACCAATCATAGCCACTTTTCCTCCCTCCACCTGACTGCTTACCCGGGAAGCCGGCTGATGAAGAAAAGTGGGCACTGCCGGCGGGTCCTTGAACTTGTGTCCCAGCAGGAAGGGCATCCACAGCACGTTCTTCCACTGGCGGCTCAGCACCAACACACCCTGGTGTGACAAAGACAATAGCAGTCAAACAAAGTGACAGACGCATTAGTATCTAACTGCCTACCCGCACGAAATGGGTACAGACAGAAACGTAAAGGAAATGGTATACCACTATCCGCAATAACCAGACTAAGGTCGTGTCCTCAAATATCGATGGGTACTCGACATATTTTGTCGCAGATATGACTGAAGAGCAGCGAAAGCCCTCCTTCACGTCCAAGCAATATTAGTTATGAATCCTAGCATAACGCAAGTCCAATTCCAACCCCCCCCCCAACCCCCGGCCCTTCCAGCCATCACGTCACACAAACAGGCATGTCGTCTTCCTCATACAGTTATATTGTGCCATTTCAGGAAGGTCAGACCCTGCTCCGACCGCCCCGCCGCCGCCGCACCTGTTTGAGAGTGGTCGTGTCGGGCAGGAAGCGGGCGCGCAGCTCCGTCTCCAGCTCCGCCAGTGGCGTCTGCTGGATGTAGCGCGCCAGCACGCTGCACAGCTGGCAGCTCGGGTCCTCCTGCAGCGTCTGCGCCACACTCGTCACGCAAGAGTACTTGCTCTGTGGGCATGGCAAGAAAAGTCAATGCAGGATGAGACAATGCATAATGGTTATCCAGTACAGAGTGACAGAGCCCAGAGCAAGGTCATTGTCTGGTGTGTACTGTGTATCAGCCGTCACTATGATGCGCATTTTTAAGATACGTAGGTATGTGCGACGCGTACATACAATGTAAGAACAGGAGCAATAAAACATCAACTTCTTAGGGTACGTCTACCAGACCACTGATTACGTTTCTGCAATGCTAAAACATACTGGTTGTCAGAGTGAATATAACAGCCTGCACCATCCACAAACCCCATCCCATGTTTCGCAAAATACCTACCCACCAAACCGAGAAATTAGGTACTATCTTTCATACCAAGTATCAACCCACCTCTCCATCAGAGTCTCATCTACTAAGCCTAAGCCTCATCCACACCCCGTGCCTCACTTTCGGCGTGGCGTGTATGTTGGGGTGGTCGAGTGCGGCCGTCATCAGACACGCCATCACGGCCAGCTGGCGGCGCGTGTGGGCCGACGTCATCTGCAGCGCCGCGCCCGTCATCCGGTTGGCCGGGTTCAGCCAGGCGTTTATCGACGGCGAGGAGGTGCTCAGCATGTTCCAATCCGATCTGTGTGACGGGGGGATTAGTGATCATTGGGTGATTTATAGGCGATAAGGCGAAAGCTTACAGAAAAAAGGAAGATTGAATGTCTAGATATTAGTCTATGGATACGAATAATATTCAATGTCCATGAGAGAGAAAACAAAACAGCAACACTCATGTAAACTTTACATCGCTCACCAGCCTCGAATGAACTATATAGAAACTTTGCTTACTTAACCGATGTTTGTCTTTTGGCACCGATACAGCTCCCCTCAGTATTCGTGAGAAGACAAACACAATTACCAGACCTCTAAAGCCCTCTCGACCCTTAGGGCTCTTGATCCTTCCATTCCATATTCATCACCCTTCCACATGTCTCACCTTGTATAGTCGGTCTTCCTCATGACGGCCGTTTTGGGCGGCGCGGCGCAGTTGACCCACACAGCGCGAACGTCCACATTGAGTGCCGTGGTGCGCTCCTTGCCCTCACTGCCGGCGGACTCATCTGTGCGAGAGTTGGCCGACGGCGGCTGAGGTGAGCGGGACGGCTCGTCGTCTGTACCGCGGCCGGTACCGCCCGCAGGGCCTGTACTGGTACCGGTACCCTGGCCGGCAGCGGTACCGGACACCCCCGTACCGCCGCCGCGCTTCAGAACGGTCTTCAGCTCCATTTGCTCCACGCCGAGCTGGGAAAATGGAAGGCGGAGAGCAGTGGTGAAATGACTATGCAACATGTGCGGTGGTGAAATGACGGTGGTGAAATGCATCCAGGGTAAAGGGGAAACTCTCTGTATTCTACATGTGTTATGCGACTATGTACTGCTCTGAAACGTTCAGTAGAATCTGAGGAAGCCGAACCGAAGACTAAAAATGACATGATGAAGTTGAAGTTACCCAAATGCCGCGCTACAACTGTTCGCGGACCGTTATAATACAATATACTGTCAGTGCAGGTAGTGCAAGAGAAAAATAAAACAAAAGACAAAGTTTGACAATCTTCACATCAAAACCATCTCCACATCACAACCACGCTCAAAGTCCATCGCCTGGCCGCCTGGCATCCCCCAGATTACTACCCCACTCAGTTGCTGACGGCATCCCGCTCAGCACCCACCTCCATCATGTTGTAACCGAGTTTCTCCTCGCCGTAGCCCGTCATCTCCCTGCCCGGCTCCAGACCCGGCTGGCCAAAGTCGCCATCCAACGGCGCCGGCACGTTGGTGTAAGTGAAGAACACCTGGGGTATGGGACAGTAGAGCTTAAAGGTAGTGTGCCAGCTTTCTTGGACCGTATGGAGTTAATGGCCCAGATAAGGAGAACCGGATTTTTAGAACTTATCCATACCTTCAAAACTCATGGAAACGTCTTAAATTCTTCAAATTTTGAGTACCCCAGTGCGAAATTCGCCCCGACGGGTTGTCGGTCGTACCCCAACCACATTTCACACCACTATGAACAATAAATGCACACACTGAAATCGCTATTACCGATATGCTCATCCAATCAAGTTTCGATAAACCCGTTCATCATCATCTCCTGCGGTTTCGAACACGCCTGTTAGGTGGCTTCTGATGCTCGTCGAGGTCGGAATTTCCAAATACGCGTGGTGCGTCGGGCCGCGCGCTCTGACTTCGGCCAAGAAAAATGCGTCAGCTGATCATTGTCATTTCTGCCACTTGCGTGTGGTGAAATGGGGTCATAACTTATAAGACGGCTTTTTTATATCAATTATTTTACATAAAATCATATTTCAAACCATAAATAATTTTCGACAGCCAAATAAAAGAAACAATACCAATACGGGCTTACAGTTTAAGGCTCGACATTGTGTTGTCTACGATTAGACAGCTGATAACTCATTCCCGTACGTCGTATGGTCGTAACACTATAATGACCTTTGCTTATTGTCACAAGTGCGCCGCATTCGCGATTGTTGCCCGACGCCTGTTTGCAGGTGAGCCCACTACAGTTGTTATACATATCTAAAAACCGAAAAACTTTTAGGCGAAAAAGGCACTATTCCAGGCCCATTTTTGATTTTTTTTTTTGCGATATTAGGTAAAAACAGAAGCTTCTTATCCTAGGAAAAATAAAATGGGAAATCTTTCAAAGGTGGCACACTACCTTTAATAGGTTCAACGTGTTTCCGGTTCGGCAGACGTCGATATGGGTTCTGAACGGCCACCTAACACGCCGATGACAAGGAATCAGGAGAGAAAAAAACGCCTTTCAAAGACAAACGTCGGGGAAAATGGGAGTCAGACGTATCAGGTCAGCATTCGGAGAGCACAACTAATATGAAGTCAAACATAGCGACACACAGAATAAGAAGTCAAATATGTAAAGATCCAAATTCATGGCGGTATGCATTATGCACTATGCAGACGAATCCCCAACACACTGAACGCTCCTTGGAAACCCTGACCACTCCCTAAATGCCAGCGCGAAACAGACACCCCAACCATATTCAGCATCCCATCCCGCTTCTATCCTCTCAGTGTCTCCCTGACCTTGCCCTTGTTGGTCGGGATGGAGGTGATGACGGCGTCTTTGAGCAGCTGGCTGTCGTTTTTCAGTCTCCGCATCTGCAGATGTGATCGGCCCACGTCCACGGAGATCATCGTCTCCTGAGAGTCCGAGTCGACCGTCTCCACCAGAGACGGCTCGTACGTCACCTGGGGGAAGTCACAGGGGTTAGAAGGGCGTCATACTACACGCCATCGGAAAACACGTACGTCATGACGTCAACAACGTCAGGGGCGGATCCAGAAAATCTCCAAGGGAGGGGCCATTAGAAACCAGGAGGCCCCCCCATAATCCCACCTGTTGGAGGCCCCATCTTCCCACTTGTTGGCCCCCCCCCCCAAAAAAACTGCGTCTATTGAGCTTATCTAGCTGTTCAGGCAACATCTCAACATCTGTGCAGGCTTGGAGGCCATCTGTGCAGGTTAGGAGGCCCTGTAAAAGTGGTCATCTCTGTGAGTATAAGAGACCTCCAAGTTATGAAAAGCTTTACCAATCTTCTAACAAAGAAGTCTTCTCAGCTAGTCTTCTAAGAAATAACTAAGTGGGTAGGTTAAAAAAAAACTCATCGGATTTCGGCCACTTTATTTTCAGGAGGCCCCCTTTTCAGCTTTTTAACTTTTTAACTTTTTATTTTATTTTTGAAAAAAAATCGGCCAAGGGGGGGGGCCATGGCCCCCATGGCCCCCCCCCCTTGTATCCGCGCCTGAACAACGTCGAAATTCAACGGCAACATCACTAACAAGACGTTCATGCGCCAATTACACCTACTTGATTCCACGTGTAAAAATGTTTCGTGTCATATTATACTTCATGCACTTCGAATTCGATCTTACTGGCAGTGTTCGGAGACTCACACAGGCTTACAGCGCAACCATTCCTATTCCATTTTTACCCGATTTTACTGGCAAATGTCGAAGACTCACACCGGCTTACACCGCACATCCCATCCTTCTTTAACTTATCTGGCATCTCACCACGCCATTCCTTATCGACCGACCTGGACATCCTTGGCCTTCTTCTTGCCGTGCTGCTTCTTGGTGCTCGTGTTCATGTTCCTGGCCAGCACGTGCAGCGATCTTTGGGTGCGCCTCTGCTGCAGCAGTTGCAGCTGAAGCCGCTCGATGCTGAGCGCCGCCAGGCTGACACAGGTCAGGTCACGGACGTCGTCCAGCGCAGAGAACGAGATGGTCTCCTCGGTGATGGAGGCTTGCAGGAAGGTGATGTTGACCTGTTGGGGGAGAAGGTTGAGATGAGTTAGTTCATCGGGGTTCACGAACGCAACAGCTTGCGTGTAGTTAGGATGATCAATCATGGTCTACCAGAACGGCTGGTGGTGAAACAATAGTGGGAAGAGACCAGAGATGAGGAGAAATGCGCTTACAGCATGTGACGGTGATTGCAACCTATGAGATCATCAAAAAGTAACTGAAGCTTTAGTATTTGCATCAGCTGGAAAATCCCCAAAATCGTGCCACACTCGCATGTTCAGCAATCCCCAATTCCAAATAGCTCATCACCTCCAACACCCTGTATCCAACAACTTCATCCCACCCAGCCACCTTCTCCACTCACCCTGGGTACGAAGACGAACGCCTGCACCTGCTGCTGATGTGTCTGCTGTAGAATCACCGGCTCACGGCGCAGGGACGACTCCCGGCGCAGGCTGAGGCGCACGTTAGGGTCGCGCTTCAGACGGTTAGCGCCCAGTACAGAGGAGACGGCCGAGCGCCGGTGACGGCTGACCACTGTTTGAGGGTGCATCCGCGACAGGGCCGGAACCAGGGTCTGCACGAAACTGCGGACAAGGAGGGGAAGGTTAGACGCAAGGCCGTATATAGGGTTAGACGAAACAAATGGAAAAATTTGACAGATCGGGTCGGGAGCTAAAAACCCAAACGAGATGAATCTTGTATATACAAGAATATCAACATTAATTAAATAGCCCCCCCCCCCCCAAAAAAAAAAATGCGTGCTACGATCCGATTCCAATCCTTGTCAAATATTCCTCCAGCACCTATCGAGCGACAATCGTAACCCATCTGAACCCCATGAAATACCCTCCCAGCTCCCCATCCACCTCCTTCCTTCGTTTCTCACCGAGTGGCGGCCTCCAGCAGAATGGGTGACAGAGCCAGGTCCGTCTCCTCCCTCAGACGCACGATCAGAGTGGTGTGCGAGGCGCCGCGCCGGCCGTGGCTGCCCACCACGCCGCCCAGCTCTCCACGCTCTAAAAATGGTGACAAAAGAGAGCGATGAGGGCCAGTGTCCCAAAATTTGCCATTTTGGGTGGGAAGCGACACCCAAATCAAAATAATTTTCCACTCTCACCTCCAATTTTCCAGAACGATTTCTCACTCCCTGTTTTAACAATCAGGAGCATCTGCGTGTACCTTTTACCTCCCTCTATATTTTATTTAATCATCCTATAACGCAGCTCCCGCACCCTCCCCAACATTCTCAAATAAATTGTTGATCTCTGTTTTCCGCTCTTTTTGTGCCTTCCTGACTGGCAATTTTCCACTCTCAGCCCTCTTGTAGTGCCGAATATTCCCCTCCGACACCCTGAATCCAAAATACGAGTATATTTTTGGGACACTGAGGAGGGCAATCAGAAGGGTAGACCCAGGAGCTATATATAAATCTGGGTAATCCCAGCCGCGTCTGTGCACTGAATTTTATAGAGCATCTTGAGTTTGAGATTCAGCCCCATACAGCTAAAGCAACAACCAGACTGAATTGTATTTGTCTGTTCTACAAATATCCCAATTGGGAAGCAATTCCAGAAGTATGTATTGACCCAACATTTCAATAACCCCTGCGGCCTCCACTCACCATTCTCCCACACGTCCCACAGTTTGTGCTCGTCGTTGGCCGGCTCGGGCGGCGGCGGGGACGCCGGGGACGGGCTGGCGCTGCCCGGACTGTCGGGCGCAGCGGCCAGACGGATGTGGGAGAAGCCGCGCGTCACTCGTCTGAACGCCGGCGAGAACAGTCGGCCGGCGAACGTGACGCCGCCGTCCGGTCGGCGCACCAGCGGCCGCAGCGAGATGCCGTCAGAGGCCGAGGGGCGCGGCGTGGGACGAGACCAGCTGTGGCACTCAACCTGGGACACGGGGAAGGAAGTCAGTAAGAGATGGCAGGCTTTTCATAGGCATCCTGGATTCAGACACATTCAAATTTTCCAAGCACCGTTCAAGGATTTTTCGAAAACTTGAAAAGCAACTATAGTCACGAGTCGTTTCAATAGCGGATGAGCAGATTACACATAATCTACAATCGTTGCACAAAACATAACAGCTTCCCAGAAACAAAAAACCTCCTAACCTAGCGGCGCACCGGAAGTCAAACTGACCAAGGTCACCTTTGGCCAGCCCATACCACTCCCCTCCAGCCGCACGTTACCTGATCCAGGTGGTAGATGTAGCTAGCCATCAGCAGGGGACTGTCAGTGATGGGCCGATCCACCTGCGCCACCAGGTCCACCGTGTTGATGTCGGGAAGCAGGGTCTCCTCGCCGCTGGCCACAGAGGCCGCAGACAGGAAGGAGCCCGAGCTGATATTGGAGCCGGAGGAGGACGAGGAGGGCGGACGCAGCGCGTCAAACGATACCTGCGGGAGGAGGGAGGTCAGGGGAGAACAGATAGAGCTCTTTTTGAACGCTAAATGAAAAAAATCTTCAAATAATTTCTTCATTACTGTTGAAGCGAGTGAACTTTGGTTGATGACTATGCCTATTAATAAAGAAAGCTCGAACGAAAAGAGAATCGGATGAAAATGGATAGTGTGTCACGGATCACTGAGAGTTTATGGCAATGAAAACAATGTTGTCGTTTGTGTTGTGAAGTTAATGGCACTCGGTAAGGATGTGTCGCATTTAATAAAACATGAGGGACAAAACAAGCAATATGTTACAGGGGAAACGTTATCAACCAACCACGGCACACCATGCCAAAGCAGCATCTATCAAACTTTGTGGCATAAGCGAGGCTGTGTAATTATTGTACAAACTGACTGTCAAGACCTGCTTTTGACTGAAGCTATCTAAAATAATACCCAAAATAGCCAAAGCATGTCAACTTGCCCAGCCATTACCCCCATTCATAACCATCAATACAGACGCCATTACCCCTGCAGTGAGCTCCGCCCTCTGTCCTATCATCGGCACCTGTCTGCTCGTCTCCGGTCTGTTCTCCATCCTCGCCGCCGGCCGGTCCGCCTCCTCCACTCCGCTGCTCTCTCCAGCTCCTCCCGCCCTCTGCAGCGTCGACGGCGGCGTCTGGAACGTCGGCAGCGGGGAAGACAGGCCGTCCTCGTCGGCCGAGAAGTACAGTTCCGAGTACTCGCTCTGTTCGGAGCCCAGTGAGGCCATGGCTCGTAGGGGTCCGCCCGGTGCCGCGGCCGCCGACGCCGCGCCCACGGAGGCCAGAGAGTGACGCGAGCCGCGCCGGCCGGCCGCCGCTGGCGCTGACGCCACTGAAGGCAGAGTCTGCAGCGAGAGAGTCGACTGTCCAGCGCGCGCGGTGGGTAGCGCCAGCCGCGAGTCGGACAGGTGGCGAGGCCCCGCGTCCACCTGACGGCGTGGGACTACGTCAGCCGCCGCACCGCCCGTCAGTCACTCACACAGGAGGCACATGCTGGGGAAGCCGAGCGGTGACAGGCCGTCTACCGGGGATAAAATCACCTCCACAAGGTGGCAGCAAAGCGAAAAAACGGTCAACTCATCAGATAGAGCCAAAGCAAACGTTCCAAACTCGGTCTGCGAGTCATGCCCTGACCTGACTGAGACGCAGGAACCACACCGCGCGGGTCCGCAGATCTCTCACCTCCCTAGAACTACTCTCACCTCATCCACACCAGCAGGAGGACTGAGCGCACCAAACTCCCTCGGAGGGGAGGCACTGGTGGATCCGACCGGCCCGCGACTGGACGGAGGCGGCGGAGGCGGCTGGCTCCAGGGCATTTCGGCCGCCGGGGGACTACCAGCCGGTAGGTCGAACATCAGTCGGCCTGGGTGTAGCAGGGACTGGCCGTAACCCAGGTCGTCGTCCGAATCTGATATCCTGGAAACAAATTACAGATATGAGGTCAGGTTAGGTAAGGTCACGTCAGATAATGCTGAACAAAAGAAAAAAGTTACAGCACCTAATTTTGGATATGTTTGAAAACTAGCAACTGAGACCAACTAAAAATAAATATTTGGTACTCACTTCGGATTACTCATACCGTTACTTGCGAGAGCGAGAGATGATGACGGAGCTACCTATATTCTGGAACTTTAACCAATTAAAAAGAAACCTTTAGGTCTTACCAAAGAAGCTATGTTAACTTGCTAACGCCGATCTAGCACCAGTCAGCACGTTCACCAATGTACCAAACCGAACAACCGGCCCATATTCTGCCCGACCATTCCATTATCCACGATTCAATCTCTTCTCTTCCCCCAATTACCAGTAGGTACTGATCCTCACTAACCTGTACTCTGCCCGGTTCATGCCGTCCACCTCGTCCGACTTGCTCGGGTGGAAGAACCGCGCCCCGTTGGCGTTACGGCCGAAGAAGGCGCAGCCGCCGACGCAGCCGCAGCGCTCTGCAGGGCTACCACCGGCCGCCTGGGCGGTGGACGGGCCGCCGGAGTCGTCCCAGAGGAACCACAGCCGGCGCTGGGACTCGTCGTGCAGGCGGAGGAACCTGAGGACGAGGGAAACCGGGGGGGGGGGGGTGAATGACAGCTGAGATATAGCGCTGAAGCGTGCTCATCCACTAGGAGAATATCATCAAAGCTTTTGTAACAGGCGATTTATAGTAAGTTGGCTATTTAAAATGACCCTCCAAGATTCATCGCAAGAAATACTGGTTGCTTGAGAATGGAAAATAAAAACCTACCACTGGAAAAATGAAATTTAGCACACGACAAAAAATCTTCGGTGGCGAACTTCCGCCATTCGAAACGCTCTCCCCAGCCAGCTCATCCCTCCAGTCCGCATCACTCACTTGTCCTGGGCGACCTGAAGGTTTCCCCACTTGTCCTCGCAGCTGAGTGCCAGGTCGACAATGATGGGTCCCAGGCGGACGGCGCCGGCCTCCACCCAGAGTGGCGGCGCCTCGGGCGCGCCCGGCGGCGGCACGTTGGCGCAGATGAAGTTGTAGAGCTCCACGCCGGGGATCAGCACGGTCAGACCCTGTTTGATATGCTCGCCGTACAGGTTACAGGTGGAGACGCGGCATGGAGCCACCTGGGAACGGCAGGGTCGGCGTGGGTCATAACAAGAAGCTGGTTGGAGCAGCGGCGATCACCCATGATCATACTCGATCGACATTTCGCGCTATTATCCCATAAGATACATGAAAAAACTGACAAGACTTACTAATAAGAGAAAGCAATGTTCCACATTGGTTAATTCAGTAGTCGTTCATAAACCGTCAACAACTTTTAACAGGCCGGTCGCACATGCGCGAGCCATTGACGAGCACTACAGATAAAAGGGCCACAGAACTGAGTGGCACAACAGCTCTGCTGTTCCGTACCAGTAAGGTAGATTGAGCGAGGTGTCATACAAGTTTGTGCGGGGTAGCCCTCCAGCCCCGTACCTGCAGGTTGAGCGAGGTGTCCCATTGAGGGCTGTGAGTGTACATTCAGTATACAACCCTGCCCCTTACCTGCAGGTTGAGCGAGGTGCCGCACTCCACCAGGTGCAGGTCCAGCGCGTCCAGACTGAACCGGAACATCTTGTACTTGATGTCGTCCGCCGATGGACATCTGACGGAGGGAGCCGTGAGCTAAATAGGTTTCATATAAGGAGGTGGGAGGAAGTCTCGGAGCTATAACAGAGATGATCATGATTCTTCGAAAAAGTGCAATATAAAAGAAGCGAAAATAATACAGCTAAATTTATCATAATTTGTCGAATCAGCACAGACATTGTAATAGAAGAAGTTGGCCCACCTATTATTCTCTGTCGTAGACGTATACTTGCACAACTCCTGGTCGATATCGTGTTGTTACTCGCTACTCACGTCGACCTGTCGTGTGGCATAATGTACTCACCTATCCTCTGGCGTAGTGTACTCGCACAGCTCCTGATCCGTGTTGTGGTGTACTGTTGTAACCGGTGTACAACTCACCTATCCTCTGGCGTGGTGTACTCGCAGAGCTCCTGATCAGTGTCGTGGTGACACAGTTGGGTGGCCGGCGGCGGCGGCAGCTCCGACTCGTGGTCATTAAGCAGTTGCAGGAACGACTCGAGGCCCGTCACCGTCTGGTACATCTGGGAACAGAGGAATGGTGGGTGAGATGACATTGATACCAGCCACAATGGTCTTCTTTTACACCCTTTTGACAAAATGCATTGTGGAAGATAAGAAAATATCCTAAGGCAAAGCATTACGGTACCAAAACTCCAAACGAAAAAAAAAACATTTATCAAAATCTTGAAAAAGTTGCTATCTTAACCCTCGCCCATATAGGGGGGGGGGGTCGAACGGACCCCCCCCCCCCCATGGTTTTTCGCGAATAACTCGCGTAAAAAGCGGCCGATCGCGACGAAACTTTCAGTACCCTCGCGTTCATCAATTTCACACCTACCCTGAAAATTTCATGACCCTGACCCAAATGACCTTTGACCTGTGACCTACTTTTCGAGACCATGTTTGGCTGGAATCGCGATTCGGCGTACCTACAGGGTGGGGCAGCATAATCGGGAATGCTTTTTGGGCTCTGGTCATGAGTAGGCATGGCATTATTTTGATAAATTATATCATGGCAATGAAACGCCCAAAAGTTGTGCATCATCTGACATGACTACATCCATGAGCATGCAACTTCCTGGAAAAGAGCAGCAAAATAGTTCGACGGTGCTCCAAGTGCTTTGCGCGCGCCCATAGACACTAATGTTAAACGAGTAAAACAAGAACATTTTGTTTAAAACAATGCCATTCCACGTAAAGGTTGCTGGACAGGTCAACGTGTTATCACGGACGATAAGGATTGTGTGGGGATACTTAGGACAAAAAGTTAACGTAATCGTCGTAAAATAACTCTTAGCAGAGGACATACAAGATGACTCACTTGAATATAAGGAAGAAGCTCTTGAGCATATTAAAAAGAAACAATGTTCAAAACTTCAGCGACCAAAAATCTTATCACCGACTGGAATACGATAAAAAAGAATGGCATGCCATATAGGGGATTGTATCGAGAATATTGCAGCGGTCATGCAAAGTAAACATCCTGTTGAGGTGATGGACCTATGGGTGGTCTTCAAGGGGGGTGCACGTGGTGCACCCTACTTCATCGAGCCCGGATAAAACGAGCACCTCTGGTAAATACATCCACACTCTGGCAGACTCACGTGGAGTCGTCGGAAGAGAGGATCACTGACGGTCCAGATCACGTCTTACGAGGACTCTGTCCGTGCTGGTACTGCAGTGAGGACGACATGTTATTGTGTAGGGCACCTCCACCTGAGATGAACCAAAAACTTCTGGTCCTTCAACTCCGCCGATTTAAATCCGACCAAATTCTTTATATGGAGCGTTTTTTGGTAGAAGTTTAATGAACAACTTATCATCAGTAAAAACGGTCTTCAGTGCAAGGTACGAAGCTGATGGGCGATCATGGACAAGCAGGAGGCTGCACGTGCATGCGCGTGCTTTTGGACCCGCCTTGAGAAGGTCATCGACGCGAAGGGCGGTCAAATAGGATGAGGGATAGGTAAAAGGTGACCGATTGATGGGATGTTGTTAAAATAGTGCTTGGAGCTATATTTTTAAATTCATGACCAAATAATCCCGTTTGATATTTATTCCCGATTATGCTGCCCCACCCTGTATGTCGGCTCGCATTAGCCGCGCGTTTGCAGTATTTTCGTGGTTTCAAGCGTTCAAACATGTGATATGATGTTGCCCCCATGCATTAGGGTGGGTGTCAAGGTCACCTGAAGGTCAGGTCAGGTCATTGACCTTTGATGACCTCGGTTCACTTTTTCGAGTTTTACATGCTTCTAGGCCAGTTTTTCGAGCTGAATTCGAATTTAGCAACCATATGAACATTTACGAAGTAGTTTTGGTGCCTTCGTAACATGTTACGAAGCTGTCAGAGGCGGTTGCCACCTACTACGAATACCCTTACTGGTTGACCTGACCTGACCTGACCCGACCTGGCCTAAATACATGAAGACATCATCTGTGATCAAAACTAACATGATATTCGTGATCAGCACCCCGAAAAACCCCATAGCAGCCACACTTTACGACGTTCTAACAGGTCCCGATTTTCCCGTCTTTGAGGTTATTGACCTGACCTGCAAGGTCAACCAATGACCTAGGACCTTAAAATTGGGTATCATCGGCTTTCTCTCGTCACGGGCAACACGCTTGTTTTTTCTGCGAAGCTCTAGCTCGATCAGGGGCGAAACGGCAAGGGGGGGTCCAACGGACCCCCCCCCCCCCTTATACGTTCGCGGCTGGAAAAAACACCAATACGGGCGAGGGTTAAAACATTCAAACAAGGAGAAGGTGAAAATTCGCATAATGTTCATGAACACTAATATAAGCAACTATATCATGCGGCTGACAAGTTTCAAAACAACTGTCAACAAGCATCACTGGAAAATGTATTACAGCCCGAGCCGACAGTCACATCTCCACCCGGACCGGGGTACCGTACCTGCGCCGCCGTCAGCCGTCCGGTGACCGTGCCGGCCTGCACCTCCAGCAGCCAGCCGTACTCGACCGTGTCCTCCTCGACACTCCTGCCGCGGTTACTGAACATGGCGTGGCCGCGCACCTGTTATAAACAGAACATACGTCAGCGGCCCGTACTCGACACTCCTGCCGCCGTTACTGAACATGGCGTGACCGCGCACCTGTTATAAACAGAACATACGTCAGCCGTACTCGACCGTGTCCTCCTCGACACTCCTGCCGCGGTTACTGAACATGGCGTGGCCGCGCACCTGTTATAAACAGAACATACGTCAGCCGTACTCGACCGTGTCCTCCTCGACACTCCTGCCGCGGTTACTGAACATGGCCTGTCCGCGCACCTGTTATAAACAGAACATACGTCAGCCGTGCTCGACACTCCTGCCGCGGTTACTGAACATGGCGTGACCGCGCACCTGTTATAAACAGAACATACGTCAGCCGTACTCGACCGTGTCCTCCTCGACACTCCTGCCGCGGTTACTGAACATGGCGTGACCGCGCACCTGTTATAAACAGAACATACGTCAGCCGTACTCGACCGTGTCCTCCTCGACACTCCTGCCGCGGTTACTGAACATGGCGTGACCGCGCACCTGTTATAAACAGAACATACGTCAGCCGTACTCGACCGTGTCCTCCTCGACACTCCTGCCGCGGTTACTGAACATGGCGTGACGCGCACCTGTCATAAACAGAACATACGTCAGCCGTACTCGACCGTGTCCTCCTCGACACTCCTGCCGCGGTTACTGAACATGGCGTGACCGCGCACCTGTTATAAACAGAACATACGTCAGCCGTACTCGACCGTGTCCTCCTCGACACTCCTGCCGCGGTTACTGAACATGGCGTGACGCGCACCTGTCATAAACAGAACATACGTCAGCCGTACTCGACCGTGTCCTCCTCGACACTCCTGCCGCGGTTACTGAACATGGCGTGACCACTGACCGCACACCTGTTATAAACAGAACATACGTCAGCCGTACTCGACCGTGTCCTCCTCGACACTCCTGCCGCGGTTACTGAACATGGCGTGTCCCCGCACCTGTTATAAACAGAACATACGTCAGCCGTACTCGACCGTGTCCTCCTCGACACTCCTGCCACGATTACTGAACATGACGTGACCGCGCACCTGTTATAAACAGAACATACGTCAGCGGCCGTACTCGACCGTGTCCTCCTCTACACTCCTGCCGCGGTTACTGAACATGGCGTGACGCGCACCTGTCATAAACAGAACATACGTCAGCGGTCGTACTCGACCGTGTCCTCCTCGACACTCCTGCCGCGGTTACTGAACATGGCGTGACCGCGCACCTGTCATAAACAGAACATACGTCAGCCGTACTCGACCGTGTCCTCCTCGACACTCCTGCCGCGGTTACTGAACATGGCGTGACCGCGCACCTGTTATAAACAGAACATACGTCAGCGGCCGTACTCGACCGTGTCCTCCTCTACACTCCTGCCCCGGTTACTGAACATGGCGTGACCGCGCACCTGTTATAAACAGAACATACGTCAGCGGCCGTACTCGACCGTGTCCTCCTCTACACTCCTGCCGCGGTTATTGAACATGGCGTGACCGCGCACCTGTTATAAACAGAACATACGTCAGCGGTCGTACTCGACCGTGTCCTCCTCGACACTCCTGCCGCGGTTACTGAACATGGCGTGACCGCGCACCTGTTATAAACAGAACATACGTCAGCCGTACTCGACACTCCTGCCGCGATAACTGAACATCGCGTGGCCGCGCACCTGTTATAAACAGAACATACGTCAGCCGTACTCGACCGTGTCCTCCTCGACACTCCTGCCGCGGTTACTGAACATGGCGTGTCCCCGCACCTGTTATAAACAGATCATACGTCAGCCGTACTCGACCGTGTCCTCCTCGACACTCCTGCCGCGGTTACTGAACATGGCGTGACGCGCACCTGTCATAAACAGAACATACGTCAGCCGTGCTCGACCGTGTCCTCCTCGACACTCCTGCCGCGGTTACTGAACATGGCGTGACCGCGCACCTGTTATAAACAGAACATACGTCAGCTGTACTCGACAGTTCCGACACTCCTGCCGCGGTTACTAAACATGGCGTGACCGCGCACCTGTAGATAAAATACGCATCCAGAAGTCATAGCTGTGGAACCTATGTGAGTTCCGTATCCTCCAAGTCCTAAGCCACATCCCAAGAGCTTAGCTAGACTGTTCCGAAAAAAAAACTCTGACGGTGATTATATGTTCAAACTGGGACATCAAAACATTCAACGTTTTACAGAACCAGTCCGCTGAGCACCTTGCCAGCACCAGGCCCTCGCCTAGTATCAGCCGCCCTCGACCAGTGCCCCTACCCAATACGAGCAGCCCTCCGCTGAGCCCTCACACTGCAGCCCACTGAGTCTCCCTCCCCCAGTACCTGCCAGTGACCCCAGTTCACCTACCTGCAGTCCGCTGAGCACCAGGTGACCCTCTCCCAGGTGTCTGTGCGGCTCGGGCCGCGGCACGGTGTCCTGAACCACAGCCACGATGGGCGACAGCAGCAGCTGCAGCCGCGTCTCCCAGTACGACTTGGACATCTCGAACCCGATCCGCTCCAGGGTCAGCGTCGGACACGGAGGGTCGCCCGGCGCGCAGTTCTGGAAATGAACGGCAACCGACGTGTGATGAGCACGGGTTTCAGCGAACTAAGTTGGAGAAGTGAAAAACGGAGGTGCCACATACTCGTAGGTCAAAAACATTTTATTATTTTTGCGATTGCTGTGACAGTACGAACTACATTCCAGTTAAAATATTTTGATTCAATAAGCATTTGTCACAAGATGCGCCGAAGATTCACAGTCCTCCACAGTCCTTGAACTGTTTACTGTCTGTGAAACATGAAATTATTTATTATGCCCAAAGGATCAGTAGCTCAGCATATCTCCCAGCCGCATAGGGCTTTCAGATTACCCAACTCAGCGCTCACATAAATTCACCACCTTACGATCCACACTGACAAGTTTCAAAGCTTCTAGCCTCTCCGGCGTCTCACCTTCATCAGGTGCCCTCTAATATCATGCATGGTGACGGCCACGGTGACTTTGAACGGCCGGAACTTGCGCGGGTCGAAGGGCTGCAGTTTGTCGGGCGGCGAGCCGGTGGGGGCGGCCGGCGGAGACATCGACTCGCCCGAGGCGGAGCCGGAGCCGGAGCCGGCCGGAGGACCGTCCCGCCAGCACGCCATGTCCGTGAACGCCTCGTACACGCCGAATATGTTGTCCTGTTGACGGTGAAAGGGAGGACGTGGTGAGTTGGGTCTTATGAAATTAGGGCCAGAGAATATTGACGGGCTGGAAGTTCGACGGTTTATACGCATATCAGCTGCCACAAAAGCACATGCCAGAATGATTGAACAGCCCACCACACTTGCATCGTATTCTGACTTGTATGTACTTATATTTCAATATCGAGCGGTCAATGACAATATAACGGAAAATAGTATTATAACAAAGTCACCAAAATTAGAGGAGCAATCCAGAATCCTCACTGACCAGACTTCCACACAAACGCTATGATATGCAGGTAATCACCATGGTGATTCTGCATACAAATAGCACCAGGTAAACAAGCATCGAGCCGCAATACGTCACCTTGAAGTTGATAATGTTATCGACGAGGGCGCCGTATACGAACAGTTCGGAGGGCCCCAGCTCCAGATCGACGCTGATGTGGTCGGGGGCCAGGCTGTCCGGACAAAAGTCATCCCGCGTAACCGGCTGCCGGAACGAGAGAGGCATGGAGAGTCAGACAGTCAGGCTGGGGAGAGATCGTGGCTTGGAGAGTTGGGCGACTTATTACTATAGAAGACTATCCAACAGTTCGGTTGAACATTGAAAAGAACTGGGAACTGGGAAAATGCCAAGTCTTCCAGCTAGCTGTACTTTGACAGTTTACTTATGATTGTCGTCAGCTTAAATAGATATCCATAAGAAACTTTTGACGGTCAAACAAACAAGCATTTAAGCAATACCCAATCCTCGAGCCACGGACAACTCATGACGAGCGTGAACGTCTTTCTCATGATATCTTTCGCCCACCACCTGAGCCAGCCCCAAGTCTCCATACCGCTCCGGTATCCAGCGGCGACATTTTCCGTTTGGGCGCGCGCAGCGGCGACAGCAGGATGGCCTCCTTGTCCGGTGTGGGTATGTCTGCCTGCGGTGACGGGCCGAACGGCGGCATTGGGTGGTAGGTGTAACCGATACGCAGAGAGAGGACCGGCACCCGCCAGCAGTCCACCCAGCCGGAGCTGAAAGGATAGGAAGTCGGGTCAGATACTGAATAGGGACACATCGGAGAACAATACATACCAGTTAATTGACAAGATCAGAGCACAATCAACAGTGCAATTAATGGATAAAATCATAGGGCGTACTCTGAAAACGTTGTCATACAGCTGGTGCCAATTCGTGTTGCACCATACTCGAAGCATAACACCAGTTTTGGGGCGACTAACGGAGCGAGCGAGGGGTGAGTCTTGCACGTGCGAAATTTCAAGGGGGTACCTCCAACTGACTTGTGCACGGCACCTTACTGACCGGTTTCTAGCGATGTGCCAAATTTGAGCACAATCGGCCCAGCCGTTCTCGAGATCTGGGAGCGGCACCCTGCACGTGCGCACGTGCAAAATAGGTCCCAACTGACTTGTGCACGGCACCCTACTAACTGGTCCCTAACCGTGTACCAAATTTGACCGCCATCGGTCCAGCCGTTCTCGAGATCTGGAAACGACCCCTGCACGTGCGCACGTGCAGCAGCACCCCAACTCTGGCACATGGATATGCAGTGCCTAAGTGGGTGCCTACCTACATGCCAACTTTCAGCGCAATCGGCCAAGTAGTTACCGAGATATTGCAACAATTACAAAAGTGACACCTCTTCGTTTTGCACGTGGCACGTGCATAAGGGGTCACCCACATGCATCGGGAATAGTCCAATACTTGGTAGAAGGAATGAAGCTACCCTACAAAAATTACCGCATGTAAATCGGTCAAGTGGTTGCTGAGATATAAGCCTCGCAAAAGCGTCCGCACGGCCGGCCGGCCGGCCGGCCGCTCATACTCAGAAATTTCCGTTAATCTAAGGAAAGACTACGCTCGCTTCGCTCGCTCCGTAATTACATTCCAGATTCATGGCTATAAATGGCAAACACTTAATATGTCGAAATCTACCGGGTGAGCTGATTTATCAAAAACAATCTCAGAAGTCAGAACAATACGGAAAAGCCTGCTAGCCATGCTCCTCTCACCTGGGTTTGCAGAGGTTCTTCCACCGAACAGTGCCGCCCTCTGACCGAGCCGTCGTCTGTTCAACTCCGTCCGAGCCGGGGGCGGAGCCGGGCGTCCCAGCCGCGTCCGCCGCCGCCGCCGCCCCGGTAGCCGAAGTGGAGGCGCTGGTGACGGTGGTGGCAGCGGTACCGGCCGGCGCGCCCGGCGTGTACGTACCGCCATCCCGGCCGCTGACCAGGCCGTTTGAGGCTAATGAGAGGAGCACCGCGCGGCTGGCACGGACCTCCGGTAGCCACATGAGCAGCTCCAGACATTCGGCCTGTGGGAAACAACAGAACAGACCATCAGCCTGTCAAAACAGCCACAGCCACATCAGCAGCTCCAGACACTCGGCCTGTCGGAAACAACAGGATCTGTCAGTAACAAAAATAGCAGCAGCCACATCTGACCAGCAGCTTTAGAGACTCGGCCTGTCGGCGATAAGAACAACAGCTACAACTCCAGACACTCGACCGAACTCGATCGAACATATGTTAGAGCAGGCTGGAAGAGAAATACAGCAATGCTAAACGTCGGGTAACCGGCATAAAAGACGATCAAATAAGGCGTAACCAACAACTGTAATGAAGTAGATAGAGAAGATTGAAGAAAGTGTAAGACAATATGAATAATCACGCTGGTTTCAAAGTCCGGAGGGCTGATATGTATGAAGCTGAGTGATAACTAACCTCGACTCTGAAGAGGAACGGCACCGTCTCTGGCAGGAAGTCGGTGAACGGCAGGTCGAACCCCAGGTCCAGCATGTCACCGCACACAGCCAGGTGCGCTGAGAGACACACACGGGAAAGAACGGTCAGCGACCTGCCGTCAAACACAGCAGCTGCTTTGCAGGCGCTGACACAGATGAGAGCGGAAAGGAAATGTCTTAAAACTCGCACACAGCCCAGCCTTTTGAGACAGTGCAGCTTGAGGTGGTGTCTCATTACTGGACTTCAACTGTAGCGCTTTGTTATCAAGCTGTCGCAACTTTTCATAGGTCCAGCCGTGAGCCGGGCGCTCTTTCGTCTGCATTTACCGTAACGCAACCCCGTTCCCTCCACTGCCTTCACTTCAACCCCTCCCCCTCACCCTGAAGCCCAGCTCCACACCACGTCCGTACCGTTCTCTGGCGACTGAGACGAACAATCGATCCAGTTGCCGGCATTGGTGAGCGTGATCAGCTCAAACTCCTTAAATAGCATCTGGAAGCTCCAGGTGCACGGGGCGAACCGCAGCAGGTCGGGAGGCTGGGAGCTTGACCAGTCGTCCAGTAGATCTGTAATGATGCCGAGAAGGGTGTCAGGTAGGGCCAGAGACCCGAGAATCAGAGCGAACCGTGCTGTTCTGGTTCTAAGTCACCTTACAGGCTACTAAGGCCGGGTGTTCAAACACATTGCCCTTTTTTGCTCGATATACTAGCAGTTTTCAGTGCACTTACCAGTGAGGAAGTATTTATGAGCGTAGACGAAGTAGGCGGTGGTCTTGCAGAAGGTCAAGGAGAAGGTCCAGTCGCACTTTTCGTTCCAGTAGATCGGGTAGTGCATGGACACGTTGAACTCCAGACTCTCGCATTCCAGCAGGTTCCGGTACTAAGAGAAACAAAGAATCAAGCACGTGACTAAATCTGCACTTATGAGCAGACGCGTAAAATTACTACGCCCAAAACTGAGCAAAGAACAAAACAGATGGAAATGCCCTTAGACCGATCCGTAACACTTGAAATCTAACAAATAAAATGTGACAAGACGCCACAAGAATCAAACCGATTTCCGCACGAATCGGTTTGACGATCCGAGTCGTGGTACTATCCCCGGCAGACTTTTTTGACTGCCTATCAGTTATATTGGTCAGGCCTGTGTTCTCACGGTATTCTGCGGTCATGACTGGTGCTCTGATTATCCGACTGAGCCTATTTTCATCGTCAGAACTCTAACCGCCACACTGAGAAGTATGTTCACAGCCAGACAAGTTAGTCTCGCCCCAACAAACTGATAGTCTGCTGTCAGACTACTGTTCTGACTGTGTCAGATGAGTCCGTCTTTACCGTCAGACTGGTGGTGGCGTCCAGGTGCAGCAGCTGTCCGATAACCCGGTTACAGCAGCCCGTCTCCCCAACCACCAGACTGGTTAGTCTGTTATCAGACTGTGAGTCTGATGAGTCTCCTTACCGTAAGACTGGTGGTGGCGTCCAGGTGCAGCAGCTGTCCAATAACCCGGTTACAGCAGCCCGTCTCCCCAACCACCAGACTGGTTAGTCTGCTGTCAGACTGTGAGTCTGACTAGTCTCCTTACCGTGAGACTAGTGGTGGCGTCTAGGTGCAGCAGCTGTCCGATGACCCGGTTACAGCAGCCCGTCTCGCCCACCACCCACGGCACGGTAATCTCCATGTACGAGCCGGGACCCAGGTTCATGTGGATCGCGCTCGTCTCCTGAGGGGGAGAGAGGTGGGTCAGTGAAGTCAGGTCAGTGGGGTCAAGTCAGTGGGGTCAGGTTAGATGGAATTGCCGGCAAGAGGGTGCTGGCTGACAGATATGCTATGGCTGTCTGCGAAAGTAATGCCGTCAGAAGTAGAACAGACAACGACAGCTACGTACCAGATCTCTTATAACCATGCCTGCACAAAATACAAGTCAAGACGCCTCAATTATTCGCCACAAACGAAGTCGAATCCTCCCATTCTCGGCATTCATAACGGCAGCCCACAAAATTAATCCCAGACTAGACAGAAACTCGTCTGTATGTATGGCAGCCCAAGCACCAACGCTAATTGGACTCAACAGAAACATGAGCCAGGATCGATACAACCGGAACCCGCTAAAAGGGCTCTAATCAGCCGGAAACTAAAGGCTAACTATTCTCTGCACCATGCTCGTCGTGATTAAATGTTCGGTACATACATATGCTCTGGTTGTCTCATCTAACTCCGTCTCGTCCCACAACTCAACAAATTTCAGCACCCATCATGCGCACGTGTCCATACCTGGTTCTTGGTGAACAGCACATCCATGGTGGCGTCGAAGAGGGTGCTGACGCGGACGTCCAGCGCCTGGTGGAGGCGGCGCTGGCCGGGTCGGGCCGGCGGTGTCACCCGCTGCGGCTCGTACGAGGTCGGAAAGAAGAACCGGAAGAGCGAGTCCCGCTGCCGGTCTGCCCACGGTCCGTAGCTGAAGTCGGTACCGCGGCCGCACTGCGGGAACAGACAGCATAGGGGGAGGGGTGGGAATTGCCGCAAAAGGTAGCAGCATATTTCGAGAGCGATAGCCAATAGCAAGATTAAAGTTTGAGTGGTAGTAAGCAATGGCCTTTAAAGGTGAGAGAGCTCGGAGTAGCATACAAAGTTGAAAAATCTTTCCATCCCATCTTCCCCTCTTCGTATCCCACTCTTCTCTTCCCATTATACTCCCCTCTCTCAGTCACACCCCCTCTAGTCTCTACCTCATTATACCTATCTACCTCTACCTATCCTATCTACCTCTATCTACCTCCCTGCTCGACCTCCGATCTCACCTTGACCTCAATACCACAGACGGGCGGTGGCGACTCGCACGGGTCACCGTTGGCCAGCCGCTCGGTCTCCGTCTCCTCAATACCATCGGGTACCCAGCCGGGTACGTCCATGTACGCGTAAATGTCCACGTTATTGGACTGAAGTACCACGAATCCCTCGCCCATGTAGCGCGGCGGATCGTCCCGACGGCCCGTGTAGCTGCGAGACGGAGCCATGATCACCTGCACGGGGAAGTGGAATACGGTTATGGTGAGGGCGAAAAAGTCGGGTGATATCGGGTTTGAATTATGCCTGGCCGTAAGGGGCCGTGGAAGGAAGAATGATGGTCAGGTGGGAACGAGGACGCTATATTATGAATATGGTGCATGACATGGCTTGGGAAATTATGGGGAGTAAAACTAAGAAAGGTTAGTGCGACCAAACGGGAGTCACACTATAACGGGGCAGGGTCATGTTGAATCAATGATGGTAAGGCTGGGTTAGACTGTGATGTGGGTTGTATTATAGGATTGAACGGATAAAGCACAAAATATCTGATTTACATCGGAACGAACAATGCCTCAAGCATACATAAACAGGAATAAATAAAGCAATCCCCAAGACATGCTTCAGTTCGCATGGCTCGCCACAATAAGTGTGTCATTGGAGTTTGTGTCGAAGTCAGCATAGCACTGTAGCGAAGCAGAACATTTCCAATTAAAAGCGCCGATGTAACAATACGACACCGACGGCCGTCGCCGATCGTTCTCCTACTCTGGAGACGGCTACCATCGACCGTTCGATACCTCGCTGGTGAACAACAGGCAATCATTGGGTCGATCGTATCACTCCGGTACCGACAAACATCGGGATGGCAGACGTCCCATACCAGTGAATTATTCGTACGGCCGGATACATGGGACCAGCAACTGAGTGAAAGTGACAGATGTGGGGTCGTTATCGTGTTATGGCGGAGCAATAAGAAAAATAAGCAGCTGAATCAGAAGTCAAATATGACGCAAATGTGTATCATGATGCCTAATCTGCTGTCGTCCTCATAATGTACCCGTGATGTATCGCACTTAATGTAAAAAAAGTCAAAAACTAAGGCACTTAGTTATGAAGTGCAGCTTCAACGTTATGTTCTTTCCGGACAATTAAAATAATGAGCAGCCTATCTAGTGCCTCAAAAAGCCACACCATTCGCTCAAATTCTAAAGCGCCACCATGCCCCACTGAAATCAGTTCAGGCATTTCGGTCCGTAACTTTATCGTACACCGTTGAGTTACCGGACATGAAATAGAGCCCACAGAATCTGGGAGTGGGCGAACCACAGCCACCACAGCCGCAGGCGACCACCGTCCCAGGCTCGGCGGGTGTGGTCGATATCATGACATAGCCGGGGACGATGCGGGTGGTAGGAGCGGGTTTAGCCGCTGATGTGGTGAACGGGGGCGTGTGCATAGGTGCGAACTTATTATGTGTGCATTACGTGGGGAGTAAAAAAAATCAGAGATGTGATTAAGAGGACGCCCCAACGTAGTATTGCTCCACATGTGAGAGGGTAAAAGATTCTAAATCAAACTTTTCTTTCAGCTTAGAAAGCAGTTTATGAAGTTGAAGATCAAAAGATATGACCGCGTATTACCACATAGGATGCGTGGTAATCCGTCGATCAGCGATTGAAGGACTGTACTTCGTATGCATTTATCGATAAATCGTTAGATACTTCCATAAAAGAATCAGCAATATCCATAAAATTATTCAAATGGCAGGCTCATATAAGCGCACTGCCTCGCAAATAACCGCGCAAATTCTGCTCACCATGTGCAAAATCACACCGCGGTACCATTTAATTAGCACAGCGCAAACACAGCTGTACATATCACCGTTCCATGCTTCCATCCTCAGGAAACTGAAATCCTTCTCCTCCACGCCGCAACCCCCTCCGGGCTGGACAGGCAACTTTATCTCATGCGGGCTGCTCCCTTGGAGCGGCACCGCTGCTCCCGAGGGAGCGCACCCCGTAGCCGGGTGCAGTGAGTGCCTTGGGGCTGGGTGGCCTGTCCTCTGGACGGGCTCAGCCCCGGCGACTCACTAGGGTGCCTGCCCAGACCAATGTCTCCCCCTAATTCCTATCATCCTTCCGGCTCTGCAATGGTCTTGTCGACCGAAAGGGCCTAACCCAACAAAACAAACACAGCTGTACGAGAATGGCGACGTTCAGCGTTCGTTCGGCAGGGCAGAGTCTGGGGCCTGGGCACAGGTGGTCTGGGACGCGTACCAGCCGGGTTTGACGAGTGGCTTTGAAATCGATCCCCATACCGGCCCCCCGGCGGGACAGGGGCACCTGACCGCCGCTGGCACTCCATCCCTCCCCCCCCCCCCCCAGGGCCCGGGGAAAGTTCAGTGGGGACCCGCCTCCGCTCATTCGAGGCCGGAATATTTCAGCAGCGTGAGGAATACTAATTAGGCAGCCCGTTGGAGCGGCCGTAAAACAATTTGTTGGGGCAAGACCAGGAAGGGAAGTCATCATGGAGAATTCCTGGGACATATGCATTGCAGGTCGGGAAAGGAAGCTCAATTCACTATGTTAGAAATAAGTAGTTTGTCTTGTCATGCTGTCAGCTGAATATCATTTGCATTGGACTCACTTAGCACGAACTCTGAGAACATTCACCCGAGGCTGTAAATCAGACAAGCTAGCGCAATCGGCAGTTCCCAGAGCAGGGAAGAATTTCACTTGCCTTGAAGTTTTCGGCCGTCATTTTGACGTAGTGCATGAAGAGGTCGTACTGCGAGGCGGAGGGTTTGGTCGAGTACAGACACTTGGCCTCCTCCACCGAGACGATCAGCGTGGTGGGCACCAGGCGGTTACCGAACACCACTCGGCCCTGAGAATGGACGGGCGGGTCTGTCAGTGGCGTACATACGAACACATAGATGAAGATACATTTCTAATGGACAGAAATCCGATTACTCTGGGATGCTACAAACAGAACCACGTCTTAACACTTCCTGTAATATACATGAAAATTTTGATAAGAGGCTGTAAATCGCCAATTACTGAAGGAACGGAAAAATATGCATGTTATGAGCCACGAGATATTGAAGCTTGCTGATCTAATTTACGTCCGTTGTAGCGCTTCACTGAGCGGCAACTGCGTAACTATGCATAATAAAAAATGCATGTAAAATATCCATCAAAACGTCCTATTTCACTAATCATATTTCGTCCATGGCTCACCGTAGATATATCCGCCTTGATGACCGGCACCAGGTCTCTCCAGCTGCGGTACGGGTCCAGGGCGGCCACCTCGGCGTCTGTGGGCGGCGGAGAGCCGCCCCCGCCCCCGCCCTTATCGGGCGGCTCCTCCGAGTCGCCGCCGTCCCCGTCCGGGCCCAGCAGCAGCTGCTCCAGGCCGAACAGACGCTCCAGCCGCGAGTACACCCACGAGCGGTTGTACAGGTGTAGCTCCAGACCGTTCAGGACCACGAACAGACGTGTGTCACGGCTGGAGAGGTCTGCAAGGCGGGATGATAGCGTCAGTCGAACGCAACACAGAACGGATCCATGATTGGGGTAAAAGGGTACAGCCCCATTCGCGGAAAATAGCGGAATGGAAAGAATAAAGATGCAAGAGAACTACGAAAGATGAAGGAAACCAAAATAGTTAGAACAATCGACTTCACTGTTGAATGCGTTTTATCGAATTGTCATTTCCAAGGACTTCCTGTGGCATGAAATCTTACACAAATATTACTCGCAGAATCCCCATTAAACTGATGATGCCATTGAACATCTATCCTCTCCTTTCCTCTCCTCTCCCCGCGCCGTCACGGACCTGAGGCCTCCTTGGGCACGTAGACGCGCCACCAGCGGAAGATGAAGAAGCCGTCCTGCACGCGCACCGTGCTGTCGGTCGTGATGTAGGCCAGGTCGCGGAACATCACCTTGCCCGAGAGCACCGAGAACGAAAACGAGCCTGCCACCCAGGGCACAGAACGAATTGTGAGCAAGAGAATCGGGGAACGGGAGAGATTTGAGATTGGTTTACGGGTGAGCGTGTTTCAACAGTTGATGTCGCAATGTTTCTTTGTTACGATTTGCACTAGTCCGGTGTCCACTTACTGCCAGCGACAGATTTATCAGCTTTCCGATCCATATTCCGAAACAGCATGATAGTGACAAAAAACACACACATCAAACATAACTACTAATGTTTACAAAGCATGACAGACAAACTCGCTAAGCAAAAAGCATCACACGAGTCTGGTTAAATATTTGAGAACCGGTATTCATGTATGTCAACCAGGCTGCAACTCAACATGCAGTATCCCCGCCATCCTTCCATTCAGCACCAACAGCTGCACTCACCGACTTTGAAGTAGGCATTCTGGTCGATAAACCTATTAACGATGCTGGTGACGATGAGCCCAAACAGCCGCGAGTTGTAGAACGTGATGTAGATGACCCAGACGGCGACGACCAGCAGCGAGATGATGAGGAAGGCGAAGTTGCTGTCGAACGTCAGATCCTTGACGCCCACAGTGGTGTTGGCGTTCCATCGCGCCGCGTTCGGACTGTCATCCGCAACGGTTACGTTCATCCTGGCTTCTGACGGCGCTGTCAGTCACCTGCGGGGAAGCGCAATAGTCGCTGTGTGTAATTCACATCACCATCTGACAATACTTGTGTTACACCGGTTCGCGATAGCCACCAGTGTGGACTGAATTTGTGGGGTCACGTGGTCACTATCTGAGAACGAGGCCAGCCATGACAGCTGGTGGCGGTGACAGGCAAACGGCCTATGGTGGGGAGAGTGGGGTAGCTGGAATCGCACCAAAACTACCGCGTAAACCGCTCCACACTGCTGGCAAACAGCGCACCGGCATTGGGGACGATGTTTATAAACAGTGAAAGGGTTCGCTATAGTGATGCAAGAGTTTGGCGACCGAAAGGTTCAAGTCCAGATCCGACGGAGCTCGTGAGATCCGAGAAAGGCCGGGCTGGGTCCAAGTTCGGCGATGATAATGCATTGTAGAGATAAGTCGCTGGGTTGGATACCCGGACTAGGCATTGGATAATCAATAACCACGTCGATTTACACCATAACCATTCAATAATTCCGAGTTTGCGCTTATCGGGGCCCGTTTTGCTTCGATAAATTATGCACCTCTGTTTTCCACCAAACGCAAGCGTGTGCGGAGACGGCCCGAGTCACCTATTTACGTCTCGCCGGCTCCGATACGCGCAACGGGTCACTGTCATTGTAGTGACCTTGAATCTCGGAGTGTCGACAAAGCACGCCCTAATCGCTCCGGGGGAGGGGGGGGGGGAGTCTCTGCACGACGCACAGACAAGCGCAGTGCACGCGGCAGAGCTTGGAAGGTTTCCTGCCTACTAAATCGACTCTACTGCTGGGAGCCTCGTCAATAGTTCGACGAACAATAAAATATTTGATGTGGTAACCAGCCGAGCTAAGACGGGCGGGGGACACAATGTTATTCATTATCTGATAATTGACAAAAAAACAATCAAACTTCAATGATGAGCGACATTAACAGCACAATCATATAGACGCTTCGATAAAAAGCAAGCAATCTTCCAAGCTAAATATACATCGAAGCCAATAGATTAATACCCCAATTTAATGCCGTTCAAAATAAACAGGATGTCTACCAGTAATGAAGTGTAAAGCAAAACAAATTCCTTATACGACCAGCCCACACATTACGTGACTTTTTAGGTACCTACATCGCAAGTAGGCAAAGCACAGACAGGCCTAATAAATGATTAATGATAATATGCGATGTTAATGGAAGCCACGCCCTAATCGTCCGGCACTGCCGCTGAGTTCAAGTAAATCATCTAGCAGCCAAAATGATTCAGGAGAGAACCATGTTATCCATGTGTTACAGCCTGGATGTGGGCCAATATCACGCAATAGCAGCAGTCAACTACCAGTGATCCACAGCTGATCACAGAAAGCCGGTCGCGGAAGATGTCGCCTGCGGAACGTTTACTTATGGCGTGTTGATACGGTGTATTATTGGCATGTAGTTGGCTTAGAGGCGACGCACATTGATTGTTTGTGTTGGCATGATCATTTCGCTCCCTCTGAAGCCATCAGAGCACTTGACATCGGAAAGGTTTGGAGCTCACCAAATACGACAGCTTAACGGAAACCGAGCCGATTAACCGTTCAATATCTGCTTGGGCGGATCGGTATAAGGAAAATGCATTGTCAGGAGAAGTGACTCGGTCATCTCTTCTCGAAAGATCGCTTCTGGTTGGAGATTCTAATAATATGTCAAACAACGTGTCTCAGTCTGATACCCAAAAGTTGTCGACTTCACTAATTCATCAGGCATTGTCCGAACTCATTAAGGACGACTTCCACAAAACAGCTCGTAAAGAGGCAGCATCCCGCCGAGGCAAGTCTTCATTAGCGAGTTTAATGGCGTGGCGCCAGCCAACAGCGACTGTTTGCCCAGCAACACCCACCGTCCCCGCGAGTCGTTATACTTCGTACAGTGCGGGATAAGAGGATCCCTGCCGCGAGAGTGGTTAGAGAGTAATGTCTCACACGTCACATCCGAGTGCTACTATTAATGCACGAGTCTTTCCTTTAAGCGGCACAAAGCGGGGGTCATTTTACAAGAATCAGTTTCCGATTCGCGGACTTTATCGTCCAGTTGCATTACTGACTTATCGAATAATTAGTGTTATTTTTTCATATAAGGATTTCTCGAATGAATTTAGCTCGAATGTTCAAATAAACGCTCCAACTGAGCCAGAGCCCATGTTAAGTAGAGCGAAGGTTCCAATTTCCGGCCCCTATCGTCTGATCGGGAAACCGTGAGGTGTGAGCTGGGGAGGATTTAGAAAAGAACAATAGGTAGTTCAGCGTGCCTAATAAATCCATCCATCTCCTTCAAAGGCTACAGCTGTTAACACTGACCACAGACCATAACTGACAGGAGTCTCATTCATGTATGGCGCCGGAGTGACTCAAAGTGACTGACCTTCACTATCAATAGTCCAACATACTACTAAGCCACTGCAGGCAGACATGACAATCGTTGAATGAATGGTTGATGGATTGATGGGCAAGATTAGGACGTGTGAGACCTGAGAAGCCAGCTGCCAGAGCTGTCAGAGATCATCTGTTTTCTATGTTAGAACTGGGGTCACCAGAGTCAGCACACTGGCACTGCAGCATTTTCCTTGGGACCCTGGCAAGTATACTCAGAAGATGTTCCACAATTTTTCATGATTCAGTATTCAGAAGAGTCCATTCTGATGACACGTAGTGGCTGCTGACTAGTCTGGGCATGGCACCCACTGGAATTGCTTTTGCACCTGCCTCTGATACACCTTACACCTATGGAACACCAACAAATGGTGGCTTGAATGACACTTGCTTCATGAGCCATGGTTACATAACATAAGAAAGACAGTGTAGATGACTAAGTGGAGAGTGGGAGAGCTAGGCGGAAGTGCCTAACAGACCAGAGTCCAGACCTGGCTCGACTGCACCATGTCTGGCCCTAGCCTGCAGCTGTAACTGTCATCTGGAGATGCTGTTTTGTGGCTGTGTGTGGTTGGTTAGCCACTCATGAGAAGCCACACCAGCAGCAGCATTTCTGCCACAAAGACAAAGTGCTGGTTGCTGGGCAATCACTGCTCACCACTCAGGTGCAGACATGCTCTTCACAATGTCAATTTAAAACTGCCAGAGTTAAAAGTCTGACAGAGTGTGGGCCAAATCTGGGCCATGACAAGGCCATGACTCTGGTGTCTAGTGTTGCTGCAGCAACCCATGGGTAGTAGCTAATGATAAGCTTTTGAAACTAGCTTGTGCCTGCTGAAATGGTGTGTTTATGATCATATTCTTTAATGACAGAAGGCCATGACTTTCAGCTGTCACAAATAGGTAGGAATTTAAGCAATCCATTAAGCACAACATGATATTTTGTCAAATTGTCACAGGTGATCACCAATAACCACATATTGTAATGTTTAAAAAATGATTTGTCAAGCTTGCACACCATTTTAGCTCTAGGTCTAGTCTATGAGGTGCCTTACTAGAAGGTGACTGGAATGAGGTGCCTACTGAGGTGCAAATTTATGCCCAGGAATATTGACCATCATGAAAATTGATGAAATCAAAATATGCCTTGCTTCTACCAGGGCCTTGCATGGAAATGAAAATGATTTTTGCCTGCAGCAAAAGGTTGGAGAAAAATGTAAAAACATGCCTTGCAAAATTGCAATGAAGGGCACACGGTACACCGGACACCGGACACCATCAGTATTGTGAAAATACAATGATGGGCACATCAGACACTAGACAGACATAAAGCACATTGAGTCAGTCTACAAACTACCTACTACACTACCTACTACACAGGTAACACTTAGACTTCATCTTCATAAGTACCAAAATCCTGGGTTTACCCTGCCTTATCTTGATCTTAATCAATTATGGAGCACTTACTTATACTTAAAGGAAATAGTTCACTTTTTAACATGGGTTTTGAACTGGAATAGCAGTTCCGTAGCTTGGGCTGAGACGAGCATAAATCAGGAGCTTTTACAGCCCAACGATCACCCTAGGCAAAGATATTCTATTTCTCGTCCCGAAAAAGGTGTCTTGCGCTGAGGATGTGTGCCTTGCATATATTTCCATCCAGTATGAAAAGAGCATGGGTCCCGAAAATTCTTCAGAAACTAGACAAATTATCTATGAAAACTCTAGAGAAATTCTCGTACTGATCAATTAGGACATTCAGGGGAACATTATCAGATCGAGCAGATCGCCCAAATGCCGGTGGCTGCGATAATTTCTGTTTCTGTAGAATTTTCGGGACCCATGCTCTTTTCATACTGGATCGCGTGTGCCTTACAGAAACTGAAAAGTTCTTCCTATATCAAAATATAGAAAATAATATTTTGTTATAAAAAGGTTTTATTTTCTTTGCTGATTATTTTGAACATAAAAAATCATAAATCCGTAGCAAAAAAAATAATTTCGTGAAAGTGAACTATTTCCTTTAATTATGCTGATAAAGCACGCAATTAAGAGAGCCCACTTGGTCTCTAGGATCCGGACTTGTCAAGTGTTTGTGTTGGGTAGAGTTAAGTGTTTCAGTCATAAGGGTTTCACAGCCATCATTTCAGAGATGGTAGACCTACATGTGCCAACACAGCAAGCTAATCCCCCTAAACCACCCTGGAAAACAAGACCCCCGATTTCCTTAATTCACAGGCGCCAGGCAGCTTGGCAGACGTACAAGAGGGTGAGGCAGCAATCTGGCAGAAGCTCTACTGGTACACTGGCCGCATATAAGCTTTTCTCATCTGTAAACCGCGAGTTGCGAAATTTTGCCGCCAGATCGCAGTGTGATTACGAATCTAGTCTTATTGACAGGTCAAAGGACAACCCCAAACTGCTCCATTCTTATATAAGAAACAAGAAGACTGGCAGACCAGCGGTTGGTCCCTTGCTTTTGCAATCTGGTCACCATACTGATGATCCCGCAGCTATGGCTGAGCTACTTGCAACATCTTTTGCCTCTGTATTCACCACTGTCACCCCCACTAACCCCTCGCCCCACCAGGCCTTCGACGGGACTCTCAGCCATGTAGAAGTATGTACAGAGAATGTTCGCCATGCTCTCAAAGATCTCGACCCTAACTCTGCCATGGGCCCCGATGGAATACATCCACAGGTATTGAAGGAATGTGCTGATGACCTCGCCTACCCTCTACAGATTATATACACGAGATCACAGAGAGAGGGACGACTACCCTCTTGCTGGAAAAAATCCCTAGTTATACCTATTTTCAAGAAGGGCTCCCGGTTTGATCCACTAAACTATAGACCTATCAGTCTGACGTCTGTTGTGTGCAAAACGATGGAACGCCTGATTTGCACGCAGATACGTAATTACCTGGAAACGAACTCACTGCTGACCTCAAACCAATTCGGTTTCAGGGCTGGCAGAAGTACAATGGACCAGTTACTCCTAGCTTATAACACAGTGTCTAAAAACATGGACCTTGGTGGCGTGACTGACGTCATTCTCTTCGATTTCAGTAAGGCGTTCGATGTCGTCTGCCACGATCTCATGATAACCAAACTGAGATCGATTGGTTTGACAGGTGCTCTCATTGACTGGATACGTTCATTTCTCCAGGGCAGACAGATGCAGGTGTGTGTGAAGGACATGATAAGCCAACCTAGGGTTGTCAGCAGTGGTGTACCGCAGGGCTCTGTCCTTGGGCCCCTGTTGTTCCTGGTTTATATTGACGGCGTAGCAGCACAGCTGAGAAGTGAATATAAAATTTTTGCAGATGACCTGAAACTTTATGCCTGTGTGAAACATGCCCCAGGAACCTCACCAGTGTTATCCTCTGCCCAAGTACAAAAAGACATTGATACACTGCAAACCACAGCAGCATCGTGGTGTCTGAAAATGAACCCAAAGAAATGTGCAGTTCTCCGCTTTGCGAGGCCCCGCGCTAACTTGCCTTCACCGGTGTACTTCCTTGATGGACAGCAAATCCCACATGTAGATTCTCACTCTGATCTTGGTGTTACTGTCGACTCCCAGCTTAAATTTCACGAGCACATTAGGACTGTTGCACACAAGGCTAGCGGTCTGGCCCATAGTTTTCTTAAGTCTACCGTTTGCAGGTCTCGCGCATTTATGTTGTTCTTGCTCACTACTCATATCCGACCTGTTATAGAATACTGTTCATGCTTGTGGCATACAGGTTATCTGAAAGACTTGCGGGTCTTAGAAAATGTTCAGAGGAAGTGGACAAAGCGAGTGGATGGAATGAATGGATTAAGCTATGCAGATCGCCTACAGTCCTTGAACCTGTATTCTGTCCAAGGGAGGCTCATTCGTGCGGACTTGATACAATGTTGGAAGCTGTTTAACGGTAGATCGTGCCTGAGTCCAGATGACCTGTTCGACCGCCCTCCACAGGAGCGGACTAGGGGCCACTGCTTTAGGATTTTCCCCACTCTCACCCACACAGACACTAGAAAGCGCTTTTTCTCTGTCAGATGCATTGCTGTTTGGAACTCACTGCCTGAGGATGCTGTCCGTGCACCTAACATAGCTAGCTTTAAGAAAATGATTGAGGTACATGCACGTAATAGCCTGTTCAGATATGATTGAGGATGAGCAGTGCTGATTTTGTAAGTAGTTATAGGTATGTAGGTTACTTCCTCGTAGCTAAGCGTGTAGAAATGTGACTGTGTTCATCTGACGAGCTTGTGGAAGACGCACAATACCAGTCAAAACTCCCAGGACTAATGGTCAAGAATATCACAACTGGGCTGGCGCGTCTGGCATTCAGGGTTCCTTCCAATTCCTTTCGGTCCTTCCACCTTGCCTTTTCTTTCCGACACAAATGGGAACCCAACCAGGTAAGAGAACCAGGTAAGAGGGTGGGTCCAGGTCATGTGCATGAAGTCAGTAGCGGCGGAACACCTTCAATTAAGAGGGGGGCACTGCCAACTTTTGGTCCCATTCTTTCCATGCAACGCCCATAGGGCTTATGTTAAAATACCAAAATCAAAGAGGGGCACGGACACGGTGCCCCGGTGCCCTCCCCGTTCCCCGTTTGCGTTCCACCGCCTATGCATGAAGTGTTCCCAGTGAATAATGATTGTCGAGTCTAGCATTGAATGAGTCAACGGAAGGCGCATCAACAACAGCCGATGGCTTAGATTTTAGAACTTACCTTGGCAATTATCAGTCACATTCAAAACCAATGTCTGCTGCATATGATGATAATGACCGGGAGGATATGATACTAATTTCACTTGGTACGCCAGCTTCTCGGTTAATGCCTAATGTCAACGTCAGCATGAGCAGCTACTTCAGAAACTGCTTCAGTATGCACAACAAAGCGCTCACTTTCACAACTTTTATGCCTATAAGTATCAAACGGCCATCCATTTCACCAAATTCGTTCGCAACCCGCCCATTCTGCATGAAACCGCCCATAAACAAAATGATTTTAATTTTTTAACAAGCTAGGTCAATTTGATCAGCTGTTAGAAACAAAGTTAATTTTGATGACGTCATAGAAATTTTGTAGACAAGAACCAATTGCAAAAAATATATTTGTTCTGAACAAAAGGTATGGATATAAAATTATAAATGAATATGCAATTTACACATTGAGTAGCTTATATGTTTCGTTATTTATTTATTTTTTATTTCTATCTTTTCAATGCTCTGACTCATGGCGTACTCAAGCATGACGGATACCTCGCACGTATCCGACCGAACAGTCGTTTTTGTTTTGGAATTCAGTTGTTCCGCACAAAAGTAAAACCAGCCACACTAGAAGTGCTTAGACGCTTTGCAAGTCAACAGCATTTTGCATAATTTCATAATAATTACGTATCAAACACTGCAAAACAGTTTGACGTCACTAGACCAAAAACTAGCAGCAGAATCATAAAACAGAGTTGTATCTCTGCTGCGCTAGAATTGTAGCGTTTCAAGCCTATTACTCAGCTATTACCAGCTATTACTATCTTGCCGGGCCTTGATCTTGCCCAGATCTTGCCAATTACCGAGGTCAATGGTCAAGCCAAAAGAGCACCTACCTTGACCTATAAGGAACGTTCAAGCCATGGGAAACGCGAACCATACTATACGCATTACGCAAGGCTGTGGTGACTATGCCAAGGCTTTGTAAGACTATACGGTCCCATTCATTTGCAATTGCTTAATGCTAGTACATGGCTGCCAGCCGCCATGACTTCACCACTAGATTAATTACATTTTTTTACAGCCGAGGGCCGTCCTCTCGCAACACCACTCAACCAGGGGCGGCCGCTCAACATCTTCCCTATCACCTACGCTATACACATTGGATATCGTTTGGAACTGTATTGTACGCTGCATGTTCCACCATACAAAACTCGGTCTCGGCCCCCGACCGAGCCAGGCACGCCAACACAATCAGACCAGCGGGCGCACTCTGCCGTGGGACAAAGTCGTGGTGGTGGTGGAGCGACAGGCCCGCGCCGCACGTCCCACGCACAGAAAGACGAAAAATGGCCTCCACTGGCAGACGTTAGTTCACAACGTCACGGCCTCAGCCAACAAACGCGACCTGATGCGACCCGATACGCTCAAAATCCGCCCGAGCGGCGAGCAATCCCTGCCACCCCTGACCTGGGAGCAGTCACAGAAATGCGCGGCATCAGTCCCGAAAACGTGTCGCAAATCAGTCCTCCGACTCCGCACACAACTATCCCTCTAGAAAAGGCCTTCAGACTAGCAGCAGCTAACGAGCGACAGGGTCGGGAACTTCTACCGAATCCTACCGTAACGAGCGGCAGGGGCGGGAACTTCTACCGGGCCCTACCGGTAATGCGTTGGCTCCAGTTTGTTTGCGAAGACTGGCGAGCGGGACGGCGGGAGGACCGGTTATTGCCGTGGATTTTTGTAACTGTTCCCACCTCCGCGTACAATGAGACCATCATGTGTATCGGTGCTGGGCGGCCCGTATCCCGCGGAGCCGACGCGGCCCAGCGGGACGGCGCCGCCCGCACAGCTCGCACCCCAGCTCTCACACGCTCACCGACACTCTCACTCACACTCTCACTCACACTCACACCGACCGCGGCTGGCGCTCACTCGCTCGGCACACCGTCTCTCACTCACTCCGTCTTCCTCTCGTTATTCGATTGGGACCGGGGCCCGGTGGGGGCCGGTTCGGACTACGTGCCAGGTTGGGACCATGGAGAACTCCTGCAGCTTCAGAGGCCCGGCCGGCCGGCTCACGGCGGCGGCGTAGCGAGGGCTCTAGCCCAGCGACGGGAAGTCGTTCTCGTCGTCCACTTTGGGAGCGTGTTGCTGCCGAGGGGCCGCACGGCCGCGGCCGCGGTAGCCGCCACTGCCGCCGCCGCCGCGGTAGCCGCCGTAGCCACGGTAGCCGCGATCCTCGCCGTCATCGCTCGACTCCTGGCCACGACCGCCCCAGGAGCCTCCGCGGCCGCCGCGGTAGCCGCCCCGGCCGCGGTAGCCGCCCTCCTCGCTGTCGCCGTAGCCGCCGCGACCTCCACGGTAGCCACCACGGCCTCCGCGGTAGCCGCCCTCCTCGTTGTCGCCGTCGCGGAATCCGCCGCGCCCTCCGCGGTAACCGCCGCGGTAGCTTCCTCCTCCCTCCTCGCCGTCACGGAAACCGCCGCGCCCTCCGCGGTAGCCGCCACGGTAGCCTCCGCCCTCCTCGCCGTCACGGAAACCGCCGCGGCCTCCGCGGTAGCCACCACGGTAGCCTCCGCCCTCCTCGCCGTCACGGAAACCACCGCGGCCGCGCCCGCGTCCCCGTCCGCCGCCGCGCCGGCCGCCGTCGGAGAAGGTGAACTCAATGTCCTTAACGAAGTGCTTGGGTCGTCCGTGACGGACCTCTTCCTCCTCTTCCTGTCGGGAAAGGGAGAGGGAAAGTCAGTAAACGGACCCGGCGCACACTGTGACGAGGAGCGTTCAGAAATGATCGGGTAAGTGTTGCACAATACCATCGAGTAATGTGTTTAATTCGCGGAGAAGAAAAAAAGAAATTAACAAACACGTAGTCGTATAGAATCGTTAGGAACGGCGAACCAAGATAAAGGCCAGCACGGGGGGGGGGGAACTAATGAAGAAAAACAAACTAGAAATTGACAAACACAACAATCTTCAGGTACGACGGGTTGGAGCCGAACGACAATATACGTAGCAGAGTGAGTCACTGGGGTCACCCCGTGGCGCAGTTGGTCGCCGGCGGACGGAAGCGACGGTCGGCCGGCCGTGGAAAGCGAGCCATGATAGCGGCGTGCACCGACCGCCGCATTCTGCCCGTTCAGCCATGCACGGACACTGCAGTCGGCAGGCTATCCAAGCTATGTGTCCTAAAATGTGTAACGAACTGTCTGTCTGCTTCTGGTGCATTACATTGTCTGCTTCAACGTGAAATTCTAGGCATAACGATGTTGCAGGCAATGGATTTAAACTTTAAAACGCCATAACTCAAACTTAAAACACCGAGGACAAACGACGAGCGAATATCCTGCCCAAACCATGATACAAATGCACTAACACGTAAACGGCGAACTCAAACACTAAGATTATAAGCTCTTGCATCACTAAACCGGGACGTGTAAAAACGTCCTAACCAGAATCACAGCATATTCCCCTAAGTCCAGCCCGACATCATACTATCCACCCTATCCCTCTCTCACCTAAAATCATCCTATTAACATCATATCCCCTCACATACCTCGTCATCAGCGTCTTCCTCATCATCGCTCTCCTCGTCCTCGCCGCGTTTCTTTTTCAGCTCGTACATGTTCTTCCACTGGGCAGTGTTCTCGCCCTCGCCGGCGCGGCGCAGCTGGAACTGCGGCTTGGAGCGGGGCTCCTGCTGGCGCTTCCACTCGTCAAGCGTCAGCTCCTGCGGGCCCTCCGGCTCGGCCGGCTCGGCGGGCTCCTCGGCCGCGGCGTCGGCCGGCGCGGTCTGCGAGTCGGCGCCGGCGCCGGCGGCCGGGGTCGGGTCGTCTCCCCAGCCGGTGGAGGTGGGCTCCGGGTCGGCCGGCTGCTCGGCGGGCGCCTCCAGCGTGGCAGCCACCTCGTCCTGCACCGTGCCCCAGTTGCCGCGGCCGAAACCGTCGCGCTTGTGCGCCCTCACGCCGCTGGAGATAGGAGAGGGAGGGGTCAGAGACGATAGGCAGCACGGAGACAACATACCGGAGACGAACACTTAACAACACTCCACGTAAACTAAATGCATTACGCATGGTAGGTTTGGCTGTGATATTTCGTACCGCAAAATAGTTCACATTTTATCAACGAGGGAAGACATAAAACTGCAAGAAAACCGCTAAAAATCATTCAAGAAACGTTTTTTTTTATTAAAAAAATAAATGGAAGGATAAATACACCATAGTAAAAGAAAATATTTAAGGCAAAGCCTCACGATACAAATTCAGCGCAATGACACCCACGTCGATTGAGTGAACTGCACTTTTGCAAGGATAAAGCTGAATTGATGAATCAGATGAATCATATGAACAACAGCAGCCACATCCCTGCCGCCACATCCCTATCATCTTCTCTCCCTGTCCATCAACTACGGCCTACCTGCGGTCGCTGCCCGAGTGGCGGTCGAACTCGCGGTACCCTCCGCGGCCACGACCCCGGCCCCGTCCTCCGGGTCCGCCGCGACCGCGTCCACGACCCCGCTCTCCTCCGTCGCCGAACCGCGGCGGGCCGCCCTCCCTGTGGGATACGAGCGGGACGTCAGATGGAGAGGGGGACGGCTACATACACTAGAGGCACGGGAACGACGGATAGCCGGCGGGGCGCCCTCCCTGTGGGATACGAGCGGGACGTCAGATGGAGCGGTGACGGCTACACACACTAGAGGCACGGAAAACACGGACAGCGGCGATCTACCCTCTGTGAGATAGGAGAGGGACGTCAGATGGAGAGGGGGAGACGGCTACATACACTGGCGATCTGCCCTCTGTGAGATAAGAGCGGGACGTCAGATGGGTGGAGAGGACGGAGACGGCTTCGGGGCGGGACGTCATGGAGAGGAAAGGGGAACGGCAACATACACTGGTCATGTGAGCAACTCAGGCCTCGGCAAAGGCACGACAATATTTGTATAAATAGTTCATAATATGCCCACACTCAGAACAGCATCGCAGAGGGGAGGAACGCAAGAAGGTAACTAGTTATAGGACGTAAGTGTTCCGCAATTGGACATCACCCGCTGAATCATTGCGTAATATAATCATAGGAATCAACGCATCAGGCAAAACTACACGACACTGACGACCTATCGAAGCAGAACACTAACGAACGAAAACAAGAACGGTTCGATTAGGAGCTAAAATCAATCGAAAACGTTCCAGTGAAACCAAAATCTACCAAACTTACAGGGTATTTCGAATCAACCCAAGTGTAGACGGCGCCCGTGTCGGGTTATAGCGGCGTAGGTGTCGCTGCTATCGGGTCCTGAGTGAGGTGCGGGTGGCGGGGGCCCCGCAACCCAGTTATCCGTTTCACTTGTTAACCTTTTTTCCTATCCTTTTTCAAACCTTGCCACCAGTGATAAGTTAGGTGCACTATTATACTCGCGGTATTGAGTGACGGAGATTCGATTGTCCGATCAGAGTGGTTTGTTACTATAAAACTTGCATCTCTTATCGTCAAGGAGCGCGTTTCGGTAATATTTGGTTCGGAGGCGGTATTTCATGTGTGATTATATTTCTTATATAAGAAATATGGCTTGATTATGGTTAAAGTTTAGTTGACACGTCGATGTAAAAGATGCGACGCGAGTTTTTGAGTGACACGCTGGCAGGTCACGTGACCTGGCCGAGCTGTGGCGCAGTTTCCGAGCTGCGTGTGCGCTCTTTTCCCGCCCGACCTTCATGAGGGGTGGATGCGTGTGTCCCAGCGCGACGCTGATGAGTGCTCGGCTCGCTCCGGTTGGCCCGGGGACGTGTAGGCCAGTCGATAGCTGTGCGCTTTCCCCCGTGGCTGGAGCCGAGAGCGGTCTCGTGGCCGGGGCGTTTGAGTGGCCGGCCCCTGACGGCCCAGAGTGCGGCGGTGCCGCTGTTGGCGAGTTGCACAGCGGAGACGAGGAACAGCCGGTAGGAACTAGTGTTTATTATGTTCTGCCATTGTCGATATGTTGAATTTAAGAACGCTGTTAACGTAATATGTACAGTTTATCAAAGGTCGACCGTTTCGGAAGGGATTCAGTGTGGACTGTGGTTACTGATGGGAGATTTGGTACTGACCTGTGTACCCCTGTGTGTGCGTGCGCCTCCCACAGTAACAAGGGCAATAAAGGTCCTTCGTCAACGGCTCGTCTTTCGGCGCTCCGCGCTATTCAGCCACGTGGTGGCTGCTACAGTGGCGGCTGTGCCGTCTACACCAAGTAAACTCGAAACGAACACTGTAGCATGCGACTCAACAGAAAATGCATAAGATGTCGGCTAAACACATTGCACAACACAAGACCTTGCAGGATAGGATGGATATTGAGCGTTAGTACAAGGAAAACATTATTAGTATGCAACAAATACGATGTGCAAAGAAAGTGCGTGCATCATGTCTATGAGAAGCAGCTTGCATACATGGGCTCAAACAACTCCGATTAATTGACGGCTATGTCACGGTGATAGGTACTTGATAGGGAATGCCTGATGATGTCAGTATTCAAACCGCTACTAAAGCAAACTGTAAAGTGCGAGTAGCTCAGTCAAACACGCCATGCAAGACGTAACTGAGGTTGTTTGAGGTGAGCAGCGTCTTTCGTCAATCCATATGAATGTCATCGAGTCACTTAAGGCACAAATACGTTCAAAATAAGCCACCGAATCGAGCGACAAAGTACATCAAATAATCATCAGTCCGTGGCTAGGTTGGAAGAGTATTGAAATTCCGGTGGTAAATGACCGGGCTCAAGTCACTCCAGCGCTCGTTAGGTGACTAATGAGGGGGATGGTAAGCATATGGTGGAAGCAGACGCAGCTAGTTGATGGAAAAGCAAGCTGACATGGAGGAAAGGTAACTTGAGCTACAAATATCTAATTCATGCACAAATGCACACATGTAAGTTACCATTAAAAATACTTTAACATCACCTGTTTCCAGTTTTCTTCACGTCCCTTGATTGGCTTTGGAAAGACAGAAGGATAATTAATTAGAATTCAGAAGCTAATTTTACACATTTTCTATCCAACACATCAGAGCATCAGATAGAATATTAATGTCTTATTGAAAAAAGGCAGTAAAATATCCCTCAGTGTTGTATCTAAGATCAGACCTCATCTAATGTCATCTGCCACCAGGCCGCTCACCTGGCGTTGTCGGCCCGGCTGTCGTCCCAGTTGCGCCGGTTGTTGCGCTCCTCGCGGCTCTCGCCGGGCGGGCCGGAGCCGCCCCGTCGTGGTCCGCCTCGGCCACGCACCGCCTCGCTGCCGCCTGACGCCGCTGGAGGAAAAGATGGGGTCACAGGACGCATCGACGACTGGGTCACCATGCTTCAGGATAATGAGGGAAGGGAGAAATGACAGGTATCTGTGGATCTAACTTCATGAATGGGACATCAGACTTAGTTGGTGGAACTCCAAATTTAGGGGAGAGTGGGGTAATTTGGCCGCTTTTTTTAGAAAACGATATAACTTAAAATTGACGACACATTTCTGCATTTTCTCAACGCTGGCAGGTGTCCCATTCATTTTACTTTACTGGACAGTGAACTTGAAATGATAGAGTAATTACTTATATTGAAATTGTGACGTATTACAAAGGTCTGCAAGGCGGCCAAATTGCCCCACTAGAAGGGTTATTTGGCCGGGGGTGTGGGGCAATTTGGCCGGTGTTAGTTTGCGGTCGGGATTTTCTGTTATATTGCGAGTCAGCTTCAGATTCAGCAATGACGTGTGTCCTATGACGCATTTGCCGCATTTTGGAGGTTGGCTCAGGGGTCCCAGGAGTCAAAATAGCCAAATTAGCGGCTCTAGATGCGATCACAGTTTTTTACGAATAACTTTTTACGGAGCGAGCGAAGCGAGCGTAGTCTTTCCTTAGATTAACGGAAATTTCTGAGTATGAGCGGCCGGCCGGCCGGCCGGCCGGCCGGCCGGCCGGCCGTGCGGACGCTTTTGCGAGGCTTATATCTCAGCAACCACTTGACCGATTTACACGGGGTAATTTTTGTAGGGTAGCTTCATTCCTTCTACCAAGCATTGGACTATTCCCGATGCATGTGGGTGACCCCTTATGCACGTGCCACGTGCAAAACGAAGAGGTGTCAGTTTTGTAATTGTTGCAATATCTCGGTAACTACTTGGCCGATTGCGCTGAAAGTTGGCATGTAGGTAGGCACCCACTAGGCACTGCATATCCATGTGCCAGAGTTGGGGTGCTGCTGCACGTGCGCACGTGCAGGGGTCGTTTCCAGATCTCGAGAACGGCTGGACCGATGGCGCTCAAATTTGGTACACGGCTAGGGACCAGTTAGTAGGGTGCCGTGCACAAGTCAGTTGGGACCCATTTTGCACGTGCGCACGTGCAGGGTGCCGCTTCCAGATCTCGAGAACGGCTGGGCCGATTGTGCTCAAATTTGGCACATCGCTAGAGACCGGTTAGTAGGGTGCCGTGCACAAGTCAGTTGGAGGTACCCCCTCGAAATTTCGCACGTGCAAGGCTCACCCTCTCGCTCGCTCCGTTAGTCGCCCCAAAAGGCGCTATACTGGTGAAGTAATCAAGCTAGACCAAAACTTTGAGTACCATCGTAATTCTCTCGTCAGTCCGCATCGAAAGATATATGTGTTGACCTTGAGAAGTCAAGGTCAAAGGTTGACCTCAGGTCACGTTGCATCAGGTCGCTTGAACTCAAGGTCACGTGATTTCAAGGTCATCATGCATACCTATCATTCGATGCACCTTAGCGAGCTGAACAGAATGAGACCATTTGTGCGGCTGTACAATTTTTATGTAAGGATTTATTAGCAAAAAACGTTTGGTAGCCTTTGATGACGTCACATGCTCTTACAGTTGACCAATCGGAAGTAAGGCATCAAAGTAGTCAAAGTTGGTCATGAATCATGTCATTTATGGTACAATTGACCATGAAAACTCGGCCATCCCAGCATAGTGACCATGAGCGCACCGGCCAAGTTGCCCCGCTAGTCCCGGCCAAATTACCCCATATTGCCATTCTGAAAATTTTTGTCTATAAAGTCATCACGGCTTTACGGAACTAGATAAAATTGCTCTTGGAACCGCTGAACACCCCCAAGAATGGCGCTATAATGTCTGAATTCGTTTTTAGCCCAAATACTACATGTTATACAACTTTATAAACAGAAGTAAAAGTTACCGTTTTCTAATGAAATTAACGTTTTATTAATTTTGAATAAAACTACGAGGGGCAAAGTTTTGACATTTGTCCTCCAGTTATTTCTACCCATGACAAATGAATAGAGACTAGATTTATTTCACTCACTTTTATTAGACATCGTACAGGTGGGGGCGGCCAATTTACACCACCGGCCAAATTACCCCACTCTCCCCTACCTACAAAAAAGGTTGCTTAGTCAGTATGGTAGAAATGATGGGATGGATAGGTACTGTGAGCTGGGCAGATTGTTATCATGATACATCCATTACATTCTGAGGGAAAATGAAAAAAATATATGTTCTGAAAAGCATTCTGATTGCACTGCAAGCACATGCAATGATTTATTTCCTTTTACATGGAGAAAATCAAGAAGAGGCAGCTGTGTGAAAGTAAAGCTCCTCTAGACAGGGTTGCAAACTGCCATAACATAGTCCCTTGTCAACTCACCTTGTCCCAAAGTAATGTTTTTTTTCCAGATTGCAAGAATTGTTAGGTTAACTTAATTAGCTATGACAAAATACTGATGAAAACATAAGATGGTTAAAAAAACAGCATTGGATGTGAATTTGTAGTAGTTGAAAATCAAGTAACTTTTCACTACCCAGTGCCCCATGATGCTATGTCCAGGTATTATCATGAAATAGGTACCTATACAAACCAGAGAACAAACCCTACACACCAAGGACAAATCTTTAATAAGGAATAAAAAATTAAAGATCTGAATTGCATACTAGATCTGCATTATGTTAAAAATAGTAATGCATTGAGGTGTAGTGGGAAACACTTTATTAGCTTAAAAATAGACAATAGGTATCCACTTACCATCTTTATCATTTAGAACTACTGTAAACAATTCATGTTATCAAAATCTGACATAGGCAGAAAGACAAGAAGATAGAGTTTAAATGTGTTCATTTCATGACTCAGGACTATCACAGTGTCAGCAAAAATGTAGCCCTGGCTCAGTTCCCATGGGTGCATGGTTAGTGGTTACCAATCCCTTCCTGTTCTCTTCAGCCAAAGCAAATTGCATTGTGCAATAAGTGAAAAGATATCATAACACCTGCATAAAATATAGGTAAAGGTTAAAATTTAGTGATTACATAAATAAGAAAAAATAAGTCAGCATACTTTGGAGCAGAGGTAGGCACATAGGTATCAGCTCAGGCTGAAGAAGCATTAGTGGAAGAGACATCTATATGATATTTTAACAGGCAACAGAACCATTATGTTTTAGCTTTCAGAAACAATGAAATGTCAAGAAATCACAGTAACTGTCAAGATAAAATCCTAAGAAGATTTCAAGGATATTTTTTAATATTCTTACATAAATTGAAATCCTGAATCCAAAAATGATACTTACATGTCTCACAAACATAGGTGGGCACGATCCGTTCCTCCGTTCCTCCGTTCCGGAACGCCGTTACAATTTTTAGGAACGGAGGAACGGACTCGTTACATTTTAAAAAGGGTAACGGACCAAGTAACTTCCGTTACATTGGTTGTTCGTTCCTCCGTTACACTTTACAGTTTAGTCCGTTCCTTCGTTCCTCCGTTACTTTTCGTTGTCCGAGCGGGTTGATCTTTCAGCTAACCCACAGACATTAATGCAGCAGCGGAATAGTGGATTATTGAGCAGCCCTGACTTGACGAAGGAAGATGGCCTCAGTGTACTGGCCTTCCGAAATGAGCCGGCGTTGCCGTTTGTGTTCGCAAAGTTCAACACGGGCGCCCCTTCAAGCGCCTCAGTAGAGCGCATGTTCTCAATGGGAAAAGATGTGCTACGTGCAAAAAGGGCTACCCTCTCAAAAGTGGCAGCGGAACATCTTCAATTTCTTTCCATGCAACGCACATAGGGCTAATGTTAAAATGCCAAAATCAAAGGGAGGCACGGTGCACCGGTGTCCCTCCGTTCCACCGCCTATGCTCTCAGATGCCAACCCGGAACGTCTAGTGTTCGTGAAGGGCAACCGGCATCTGGCCGGGGACAAGTGATGCGCATCAGTACCACCAGACGTTCCAACTTCCAAGGTTTAGTGCCCAATCAGTGCCCGCTGTCTTGGTAGATTTGGTGGGCATTCCGCTTTCTCGGTATGTTTAGTTTGTGTCAGAATGGTCTAAAAAATGTGTGAAATACACAACATTTTAACGTTTTTTATTTTGCTGTAACGGAGTAACGGACTAATGAACTTCCGTTACATTATATGCAGAGGAACGGAGGAACGAGTAACGGAAGTCACGTTTTGAAGGAACGAAGGAACGAGTAACGAAGTTACAATTTTGGGGAACGATGCCCACCTATGCTCACAAATAAAAGAAAAAAAGATAATCAAACCTTACCCACAACCTACTACAACCTAACAACCTAACAACATAACAACCAACAACCTAAAAACTAAAACCTACAAACCTACAACCTAACCTAACCTAAAATCTAAAATTTCTGCTGTTGCATACCTATTTGTATCATAAGCGTCACAATTGTAGTTTGGACCTTATGGCTTATTTTGACAATATACTGAAAATCACTGCTGAATGCATGATTATAAAAATATCCAAAAGCGGCATCAGTATCAAAATTGTGAGGACAACCCTATTTGTAGGTATTTAATGTTGCAAGTTTTCAATGCCATTTGCGGTTTCAACGCGAGCGGCAAACACAATCGCATTGTGAAAAGCAAGAATAATGGTTGGGTTATTGCACTTAACATACCTTGGCGTTGATCTGTTTTAGGGACATTTTCCTTTGCTGGTGGCTTCTTGGTGCCCTTCTCTGAAGAAGCTTTGGCACTTTTATTTTCCTTGCCGGGCACCTTAGCCTTTTTCTCTTCTTTTTCTTTTTTCACATTTTCCAATGTTTCAAACGGATCCGTCTCATCTTCTAAAAAGATGGAATACTTGTTGGTGACTCCTATGCCATAGGAGTTCTCCATTGTCCCTTCCCGGCCGCTTCCCCGAACCAATTCCCCCTTTACCACATGTAGGCCTCCCAATCCAAAATGGCGCCGCACAGTAACAGCACCAGCATGATTCCCAACGATTTACAATAACAAACTGCTTGATCAGATATGGTAGCAAAAGGGTAATTATTTGATGACGTCATTACCCATTCCATAAATCAAGATCTCGAACAAAATGCAATCACATTGAAATTAAAACAGCATGCTTGGTCTAAATAAATCATTTTTTCATTATTTACTCATTTTTACTGCCATGAGTCGATAACTGAAAAGATCCAAGAGATAAAGTTACGCCTTTGAGTTCATGGTGGAAGGTTTCCACAGCTTCCATATGCATTATCAACAGACGCGGATTACGCACTACTAAAGAGCCAAAGTTTTTGGATAAGAGCCAAGATTAGGCCAAGTTCTAGACCAGATAGTTTTGGGATTTCAGCCAAGATAATGCCGTAACAGCCTAGCAAGTTGAGCGGGGCCAGCGGGGCGATGAGTAAGATGGGTAAGATGGGTGCCCGTTCGATCGCGCACTATCGGATTGAACCGGTAGAACATGGATGCTGAAGCTACCGTTGGACATCAAAGCCTGGCCGGATAGCACCTGGCCCGCCCATTACCCATACCCAACTGCCTTCAAGTGGCTGCGGGCTGCGGCTGGCTGCTCTCTTGTCCCTTCAACCGGCAATTCATCGGCCATCGGCCAGGAATCGGTGGTACATACCCGCGACTCGAATAAGGAAGGGCCCGTTTTGCCTTAATTGGCCCTGAGAGAAAAGTTGACTAGCCTCGCGGATAGTGTGGAAAAACGAGCGTGTGCGCCTTTAGGAGACGCAGCGACTGGTACATAATTTGAAGGTCTCAGGTTAACTGGTGACCTGGCTCTGAGCCTGAGGTCAGGTCATATGTTCCGGGTTAAGGGTTTGGCTGTGTCGTCTCAGTCTGTGGATAACTTTGCCGAAAATGGTCGCGCAGAGCTGCGATTTGAGCGACATCGTGTTCGCCATAGGTGCATCGAATGATATAGGTACCTACCTACTCCTTGTTGGGTGAGGTCAACTTAGGATGTTGACCTCAGGTCAAGGTCAGGTCACTGCATCTCAGGTCATGATGCTGGTGAAGGTCAGGTCAATGCATATCATTCGATTTGCAGGCTTTTCCCAGCTTAGTCCCATGGTGGCTTTCCCGACTCGTTAGCTCAATGTCATCGAGAGTTTGGTATCACGAAAAACTTATGAATAGGGCGCCATGGCGTCACTAAGGTCAACAACGTACCTAAAGGTTAAGTAGGTATCGGACCTTCCAAGGAGTACCTATATGATATCATGTCGTGCTTGAGACTTTGAGAGGTCTTCGATCATTTCGGCCCCCAAATAGCAGTTCAGATAATTCCCCGTTGACTTGCCTATAGGGCATGATAAGGTCACACCGACCTGACCTCAGACATACCTTAGAAAATATCCGAGATATATCTATCAGTTGTGAGAGCTCAGGAATTTACAAGTGCTGCAAGTTCCAAGTTTCATATCCCTGTAAAAGATCTTCTGGTAGGTACTGAGGGCGTTGAGAGAAGTTGCGGCATTGACCGTGCATACGTTCAGACGTGAAAATACGGTTGGTGTCAGAAGACTTGGCATGAGTGAATCAAAGGTCAGGTGCGTCAAATTGTATATCGCCATCGAGTTTCGAGTAATCGCGAATATAGGTACGTCGTGGTGGCAACCGCCCTTCCCTCCTCCCCCCCCCCCCCACACACCTTCCCAGCCGACAAGGGTTGAGCACATGCCGGTTCCCAATTAAATACTTAGGAATACATAACTCTTATTTCCATAGGCGGCGGAACGGGGAGGGCACCGGGGCACCGTGCCCCCCTTTGATTTTGGCATTTTAACATTAGCCCTATGGGCGTTGCATGGAAAGAATGGGACCAAAAGTCGGCAGTGCCCCCCCCCCCCTTTATTGAAGGTGTTCCACCGCTACTGCTTATTTCTAGAAACGCCACTAAATCCATCCCGCAACGTAGTTAGCTAATAAACCCGGAGTTGGAACGGAAACAGCCGTGCACTGCGCCGACTTAATCTGGTGCCCGATCCCGACTCTGAAAATGAAATCCTAGTTGCAGCTTGTAGAGACATTTCGTTCCATCAGAGAGGTCTATTTCCCACGTCCAGCACCCGGTGTGGCACGTTATGTATCTCGGCGCCACCTCGATGTCGACCTGGGAAGTACCTATCGGTCGTCTCCGGTGGCATACTCCCATGGCGCCGCTCAGGGGCGCCGCGGCTGGCCTTGTGCCTCTCACCCCTGCTCCGGCCGGCGCCGTTCCCAGTAATTATCCAACAGCCGACGACGAGCGTCGGACGGCCCATTTGCCGCCGATCTCGGCAGGCAGTGCTGGCGGTAATCGGCGCCATGCATTGAGGCGGAGTCACGCCCGGCCTCAGCCTACATTGTCTGGCCTCTGCACGTCAACAGACAGTGCCGTCCCGATCACTTGTTGACGCCGTATCGGCGCGGAAGTCCGCAGAAAAAGCACCTACGCTGTCGAATTGAACCAGGTCGGGCAGTGGCGGCGGAAGCAGGGGGGCAAGGGGGGCAGCTGCACCCTAAAGCTATGGAAAGGGGCGCCGCAGGAAGTTAAGAGGTGCGGCAGCCATAAAGCTGAGCAGCGCGACACCGCAACTGATAAAGGCACTTGTGACACGAAGAGGGTGGCAATGACGTGGGAAAAGTATCTTTTGATATGCTGAAGAGTGGAGGGCATCCTTATCTGAAACAAAGGCAGATGCTGCCGGCCCTGTCGAATATAATCTTGCCAGGCGATAAAGGCTAGGAGGGCGCAGCCACTCGAGAAGCGCGCCATGCGGAAGAGGGGCGCCTGCATGCGAAAGAGGGGCGCCTGTGTGTGGGACGAAAAAGAAACATTTATGGAGACGTCTTTGAAGGCGATAGCCTCCGAACGCCAACACGAACATATGAGGGCTTATAGCGTTGCAGGCTCCATGCGACAAAAAGGGGCGCCTGATGGCCGATATGCGAGAGGAAATTAGTTTGTGTAACATTTATCGGGGGCGGTTTGCCGTTTACAACATATGAATGTTAAGGGAGGTCCGAGATTGGGGCCTGTAAAATTGCACTGTCCGTATGGGCGGTTACACCCCTAGTGCTAGGGCGTATTTTGCGTTTTTTTTTTTTTTTACTGGGGAGATGATTATGACCAGGAATAGCACTCTGCAAACTTCTATGGGCGCCTGTATAGGGGCGAAACTGATTTTCCAGTGCAGGGACGGCCATCGGCATTGTGGGGCGGCATTCATTCCACTGGGGCATCTGCCAGTGTTGAAGGGCGGTATTCATTTCAATGGGGCGCCCGTTGGTGTTGATGGGCGACATGTATCACCTGGGGCGCCTATCGGAGATTGGGGCGGCATTAATTTCGCTGAGGCGCCTATCGGCGTTGACGGGTGGTATTTATTCATCCGGGGCGCTTATCGGTGGTATAGGCCGGCATTCGCTTCACTGAGGTGCCTATCGGTGTTTTAAGGCGGCAGTACATCCACTGGTGTCTGGGGCGCCTACCGGCGTCGAAAGGCGACATTCATAATTCATTTCACTGGGAGGCATATTGGTGTTGATGTGTAACATTCATTCTCCTGGGGCGCCCGGCAATGAGGGGGCGGCATTTATTCCCTTCCCCTGGGATGGGCCCCTATCGGTGTGGAGGCGTCGCCGTCGTATTAGTTTGAAATGGGGGCACCTCTGGGTGGTAATAGAGCATATTTACGTCTGGACAACGAGTTGCGTTGGAGAGGCCGGAAATAGTGGCGATTTCAGGACCGCAAGAATGGACCGTCATTGGGATGATCCTTTCTCAAATCGTGCACTGTTTTCGGCCGGAATTTAATAGTTACTACAAAATATTTTGTAATTACGTTTCCACCAAGAATGAATGCCATCAGGGCTAAATTTTTACTACTTTTGCATTTTGTCCAGAAGTATATAGTGCTGTTATATTGCAGTTTTAGCGCGTTTGTTACAAAATATGAAGCGAATAAGCGTCAGTGTAGTAATTCATCAGTGCCAGAAGTTAACTTGAGGGAAGCTATGCTAATTGCTCTTGTCCATCCACTAGAAGTTATTAAATATTTTGCTTTGTGTATTCCAAAAGGAGAGGGAACTATTTTATTTGTGCCTTCAGGCTTCATGTCAGAATTGAAGGTGGATCATTAAATTTTCAAGGCAGTTTACAAACAAGCATTTGGTCTATCTCGTATATAAGCAGTGGCTAAGAAGAAAAGTCAATCCTGAAGTTCAGTCATCGTACCTCAACTTGGCAGCAAGATCCCCAAGGGCAGAGGATATATTGTATACCTGTCCTGTAAATCAAAGCATTTTTGTGCCTGCAAAGGCTTAAGTTCTTTGTGGTGTGTTCGGAGTGAGGCTATATGGCCGTTTTTGTTGTATGTTTATGTGGAGATTGAATATAACTGTGACCCTGTACTTGTTTGTATACTTACTATGGTCAAACAGGGAACAGCACATTCACATAACATACTCACCTAGCACCTAACTCATAGCTGTACCCTGCAAGTGCAGGCAGCAGGATCTGTACTTGTTCATGTCTCGAGCATTCACAAAGCACTAAAGTAGCTTAGTAATCATTTCCCACATTTTCTGAGCATCTAACATGACATACAGCAGTGCAGAGCAGCTTCAGAGAAGAAACACATTAAATGCACAGACTGTGCAGTTCCAAAATCAATAAATGTCATAAAAACCTGTACCTACCTATGTGTACCTATAGCTTTAATGCTTGTGATCCTTTTCCTGATAATCGCATTGTAAATTTCTGTTCACTGTGTCCCCGCTTGCCCTTAGCCTCCGAACATCCGATTTTCACGATATTCACCACCACAGATGGCCGGCCGGACCACCATTTTCTTTTCAAGATTAATTGTACAAGAATATAGTTTCCATCAATGATAGCCGTCGTTCGGGGTACACGAAATATCTTAACAACTAACCTCTATCTCTTACCACCATCAATTGACCCATTTCCACGTAGTCGGCATACTTCTCCTGATGTGACCTTCCTCTGCACCTTCATGTTTACGATTAAAAATGGGTGTGGGATCGACCAAGGATCGACTACCCTGGGCCGCCTCTCAAATAGCCTGGGGCGTTGAAAAGCCGGGTTGCCTCTGATACGAGACATACTAAGCATCATACCAATATAGCAACATCATGTTTCTCGATGTTCTCAAAGTGGTATAGTGATGGCCATTAATGTGAAAAAATAGGTGTTAAGAAACTTTTGGGACACCCTGTACCTACCTATACTGTTTTCCTCGCCGCGCCCTTTATTTATGTATATCGACACTCAGACGGAAAAGCCATGTAGGTATTGATGTAAAGCTCCGAAAGAAATAATGAAATAATAATGGGTAAAGCGGCTGGAAGAGCATAAGATGATTTTGCCGTTTCATGCAATCCCGTTCGTTCACATTATTTCATAAATATCGTTTCCTAATCAGGTAACATCAATCTGCTGACTGCGCATAGCCCTTTCACGGATTGAAATCACCCAGATCGTTCAGTTATAGGCATGAAATATAAAAAGAAGACAATTATGCCGGGATTTCGCATCAAAACTATTGGCTACAATTTGTTTCAATTTTCTAATCCACATGTATTGTAAATGGCAAAAGCGTGAATACGACCAAAGGTCCCCAGACGGCAGACGCTCAAGCTCTGAATGAAGCGTCTGGCCTTTTCATGTATGAAGCCCTTGGAACGAAAATGTGTCGAGTAGCTCAGTGCCGCATATGACCAGACCACGTCGCAGTTGATGTTGCGCCGGGATGAGCTGCTCTGGCACACCTCCAAACTGCCAGTCCTCCATTTAGCTATCGGAGAGCCGACAATCTCCCCCAACTAGCAGTGCCAAGTCGCGCCCGCCGCCCAGCGTCCACTCGGAGTCCTCGCCCGCAGGGCCTGCTACTATCTAGTTTTTATACGCCCGTCTTGGTTTTTATATCCTCATATTTTAAATCTTCCCAGTTTTTTTTTTGTATCAAATTCCAGTTCTAACCGATGGATTTGTATGCTGAGTTTGAGCAGCCCATCAGAGACCGGTAGTGGGGCCCACAAGCGAGTTTTCTCAGGGAGCACCTCCTCCAGTTTCCTCTCCCACCGACACCCCAGCTCCCCACCTCGCCGTGCGGTGTCCGTGAATCCTCGACTCTCCGCCGAGGCCGTCTGCCCGAGGAAGTGCCGACCCGTCGGCCGACCGGTGTGGGGTCGCTCGGGGGCCGTCGCCAGCGGCGCTGCGGCGCGAGGGCACCAGGCGATCGGGGCCGGTCGGAGGCGTCAGTGGAGAGGTGGAACCGGAGCCGGACGGGGCGCAGCGACTGGCAGAGCGCGCGTGGCGTCATTAGCACCATGTCGGCTGCCGTCGTCAAACAGGTGAGCACGCTGCAGCCGGACGACGGCGGCGCTCGGGGCTCACATCGTCCGTCTGTTTCTACGCCTTTGTCCACAGGCTACGCTCTCTATCTATAGAGAAAAGTGTGTGCTTTGTCCAATCATGTCTATATCAATTATCCATGTCGTTGTCTGTTTACCGCGTGGCTTCGAGCGCTCTGGCAGCTTCGAGAGTCGCTTTAGAAATTTTCGAACAGGAAAATCTCGCGGATTTTGATGTCTCGTCTCTCGATCATGAACAAAACCCGTTTACCTGCCTCTTGCGACTTCTGCGAATTGCGAATGCATGCCTGACAGCTACTGAAACCATCTTATATGGCCTACTTATCACTATATCGTAAATTACTGTTACGGTTACTATGTCGTAAATAATCGCCTTTTGCCACATAATGGTACGATTATTGATGAGTTTATGCAATAATTCAAACATGTTTTTAATTCGGGCATTTCTGGTTAAAACGGTTGAAAGTTTTTGACCAAATTAGGGAGAACATGAGATACCTATCCAAATAAAAGTTGTTCTAATGGGGCAACATATCGTAATCATACAGTGAGAGCTTCCGATGACAGAAGTTTCACTTTCGGGAAACCATAGGTATAGGTATTGACTAGAGCTCAGGCCTCAGATATGAATTGTTGAAGCCGTGACATAAAAGGTACCTGCATTTACGCGAGTTACTAGCTGTAAGTAATCCAGACTCCAGAACGCTATCCAAGTTCATTGCTGCCGATCTGCATAGCATCTTCATTCTTCGTGTTCCTCAAATCAAATGATAACGAACTGCGAGTTTTGGATGTTGTGTCTATATTGCCGTGTTAGCTCTGACTTCTGAGTTCTCACCCGTACGAGGTACGGCCTTACCTATGCACATATTTTATGTAGCATTTATTCAAAGAGCCAGAGTTCATACAAGCTACAGCAAAATTAATCGACACCCAATTGAAAGCGAAAGTGAGTACATCTAAATGTGACTGAGATGTATCGTCGGTATACCTATCCTGCGTATACCTATCTCTTTATTTAACGTTTTTATTAAAGGAAAAGGGCCACCTTCGTGAAATATGAAGATATCGTTGTTTTTCATTTTGACATTATTATTTTTCATTTTCTTTTTAAAACTGGTGCCAGAATTGCACAATTCGCTAAAAAGTATTTAAAACTATTTAACATATTGGTACTATGTTGATACTCTCTACGGCACCTACTGTATGATGGCATAGCGATGACGTCACACTCAAGCCAATCAGCGTTCAGAAGACAGACTCGTCGGATTGTGTCAGATAAGCTGATTGGTTAAAGCTGAGCTGGTTGGAGCTGATTGGTAAAAAACCAAAGCCTCGCCGCGGGTGGCTGTATTGTCGGATAAGAACGCATTCCTTGGATAAGGACGCATTCCTGGCGGCTGGCGTATTTTCTTTTAAAATTGCCGATAACTACGAATGTAGGCCGAAATCGGCCGTAAGGAGGTTGACAGCTAGGTTTTCGGACACGGGCTACAAGATGGCTATCTCAGTTTCAATCCCCATGTTAAAGGTGGCCCTTTTCCTTTAAAAACGAGTGAAGTTTAAGAATAATATATCTCATTCAATTTCTCCGTATTTTTTCGACCTCCACGAGCTGCGTGATCATATATGAGATACACGATGCACAAGTTCGATTCATTGCGATTGTCAGCAAGTGACCATTAAATGGTCTAGTGGCACTGTCTGCGTGGTGGGCGTTCCCACAATTTTGTATAAATGAACACGTTTTCCTCGTTCGAACTCAGAAGTAAAAAGTCATACCGGTGGCCAAAAGGCCCTAACTTGAATTATGGGAGTGCTTCTTAGCTTATAATGATACTTAAGGTACTGCTGGAAGTGGAGCTTAAAGGGACCCTCCCACCTTAACATTAGATTTGAGTTGAGATAGCCAAAATGGGGTCCCTGGCTCACAATTACCGGTTTCGGCACTCACAACATCGAGAAATGCCTTAAATCGGAAATATTGAATTTCAAAATTGCAGCATTTTGATTCAGAGGGGCTAATGCTTAGGAATACCCCTCTGAATGTGTGACGTCAGCGCAGATATCTAACGATTTTTAAATGTTTGACTAAAATGTTTTGTAGCACGCGGTGGTATATGCTATTTGCGCGCAACATCTGCCGCAAACGCCGCACTTCTAAAATAAAGTCGCTAGAAACAGCGGAGATCCCAAAAAAAGTAAACAAAAGTAAAAGTCAAATATCTTGAAAACCGGTGAATATTTTTCGGTGAAATTTGGTAGGTAGATATTCGTTTTCGCTCTTTCTGAACCGAGCGACATCACTTTCATGCCAATTCATTAACTTTTTTGAAGGTGGGAGGGTCCCTTTAAGGTGTTAAAGGCTCTCGCATGGCCATTATCGAATGAAAGAGAATTCAGACGAAAAGAGTAGCAAATGTAGTATATGCATTATGTACGCGATCATATACCTTATACACGAATGACGGAGCGGTTGTCCTGTCGTTCGCATGATATTGCCTTTTGCAATAAAGCCCTGTGCAATAAAGTGTCGTCGCAATGAGGCTACACAATGCATTGCACATACAAGGCCATAGGCACTTAGTTAGACCGGTCTGACACGCTAAACCAGTCTGAATCTCCGAATTACAACTTACAAGGGAATATTTAAATCAAAGTAAAAGCGGTTTATCATGGGAAATTCAAATCGCGTGTGATGACTTATGTACAACCGTACTGGGCCACTAAAAATGATCTTGTTTTGGAAACATATTTAAGCTTACATATGTAGACCCATAGGCCCTAGACATTGCATATGCAGAGATGATTAGCTGTGAGTTCAGAGTTTATACAGCGTCTTTGTTGTCTGATAATCACACCAAGTCACCATCCTCTTTAAACATTCCAGCATGGGGCAACTTTTAAGCCCGGATCACATGGGTATCCTCAAGGTATCAGCTCCAGGTCACATGAGTGCCTATCAGGTCACCTACATTCATTCATGTTGACCAAGTTCATGTTGGGAGGGAGGCATCTCCGCTATAGGCGGGACCCTGTTGACCGCCGCGTGTGGCCACGGCACGACCGATTGCCTCACGCTCGTCAGCTGATCACGACTTGTGTGACGTCACCAGCCGTCACGCCCCGTCACTCCGTCACGGCTGGCCGTCACGGTCTCGCGTGACGGCCGCCACTTGCGGTGTGACGCGTTGAGTAACGAGAGGTGTAACGCGAGTGTGACGCCGGGCGCCGTTATGTGACAGAGCCCGGTACCGTGATGCAAACCGCGCCCCGAGATAAGCCGTGAAACTGTAACGCTGGTAATTCCCATTGTGAACAGGTGATGCCGGGAAGATAAACGGGAATCCTTCAAAGCAGACCGGTCTTATTACGTTTATAGCACATCAAAAGCCACATATGGGATCTTCTTATGCACCATGTAAATTATGCATGCATGAGAAAGCACCGAGAGAAAGAGACGTCATTCTAAACTTATATCACATTGAGTTTAGAGTCATAATTTATGAGTGTTCATTACTTAATGTTAAAGTATCTACCAAGTAGGTACCAAGGGCGTCTTTGATGTAACGTAGACAGGCGTATAGATCCGTCATCTAGCAGCGCTTAAGTCACGGTCAGGATGTGACGTATGTAGATTCTCACTGCCTGCGCGAATCTCAGGCACGGTTGGGGTTACGTCAACGTGTCTTTTCCAGACGAGCGAGCCCTCATGGCGTGTGTTCCCACTTGAGTGACATAACCCACCACGGTTCGAAATCGCTGCAATCGCCATGCTGCGCAAAACGAATCGCGGAGCAAATATTGTGCAGTGCTTTACTTTCACTTGTGGCCGTCTGGGAGGGGATTGGGGAGCCACATCATGCCCTCTTCCGCAAATATGTTGAGCGTTGAGATTGCTGCGTGACGTCATCAACAAGAGAGGTGTTGCAGAGATGAAAGGAGAGAAATACCGAACACGAATGCCAGTGTTAACATGGGCTTTAGCAGGGAAACCGTATAGACTTTTTTGTGGTGCATGGGTGAGCAAGCGGATTGATAAATAAGTAGGTTACCTACCGGTTTACAAATGCAAATGCAACATGCAATATCTATATAAACTATATACCTAACTAGACTAGAATCGCAACAAAAGTAAATAAATGGCGAGCATTTATCGATGCTATCTTTGTCACTATTTTTTGTCGCAAGTGTTTTCGTTGATGATCCGGCGTGCACGAGTCGCGACATTACGGTGCCCCAGTGTCGGTCACAGGTCAGAGGTCATCAGATGTCATCACGGGGATTGGGGAGAGGTCAAAGGTGAAACGTCGGCTGGTGAAGTCACACGCCTGTCACGTAGTTCGCCCTCTTTTTTTTTGTTGCAAATGTTTTCTGTGCTCAGTCGAGCAATATATTGTTCGATTAAGTTTACTTCCTGGAGCACGCACTTACTTGTAAGTACATACATAGGTATGTCAGCCATAGGTATACCTAAGTAGTTTGAGAAAAGCTGCTTTTAAATGGCCTCCTTACAATGAAATGCCAAATGCTAACTGTGGAAATAATTATTGAAGATTTCGACTATCTGTAAGAATCTTGGTTTCAACCACAGGGATCATTATCAAAATATGCCAGATAAAACTTTAGTTATACCAGGGCTTCAGTAAGGGCTGAAAGACGCGGAGTGAAAGACGCTTTGGGAGGACAGAAAACATATATTGAGGAAGCTTATCACGGAACAATTGGAGATGAGAGAGGTCATCCCGATATAGCGTAAGTGCCTATGGTACCTATAGGTACCTATACTGTTTGTATGGCATAGATATACGTATACCAACTGGGTTCACTTTCTTACCTATCTACCTCATATAGGTAGGTACAGTCGTGTACAGGTTGATGGTCCTCTACTCTTTATCCACGGGGTTCCTATGGCTCATCATTGGCAGCAGCCGCCTGGTACCGGTAGGCTGTGCCGCATGACCCGAAAGTTATGCGGCACAGTCTACCCACGCCGTTTGACATCGGCTCGGGTCGCCGGGTGGAGCGCTTTGTAGACCAGTTGTTGCGTCAGACCAGCGCGGGGGGGGAGGGGCTCGTCTCAGTGGTTGGCGTGGGCTGGCGAGTGGTGTGGGGCGTGTTGGTGGACCATGGGGGCTGGTTGGGTGTGTGTGGTCACTTCCTGGACCTGCATTGCACTTTTTGCGTCGCTTAACAATTGATTCCTGTTTTTGATAAGCACAATGCATGAAAGACCCAGCGAATATAATTTACTTTACTTGTGCATTGTGCAAAACGTGATTTGGCACGGTATCGAGGCAACCATAGGTCTTGTGCCTATGCATGATATTTAGGATATTTAGATTGATGATATGCATGATACCGTTTATGAAAACGGTAGATTGATACTGTATGTCAATTCGTATGCTAAATGTCGGCACGTATTAAATGAATGAATGAATCAATCAATCAATCAAACTATCAATCGACATGTATAAAACCGTAACCACTAATAGCAATCAAACCATCCTAACTCGGAAAAGCAGCCGGAGCCCTGATGAGGCTCGAACCGGGACTCCACGCTGTAAATTTTGCCTATGATCCATCATCATTCCACCAAGCTAGAGTGACCGGCACCCGAACCAACAAAAACATTTATTGACTTTGCCGCCGACCTCCCGGCCCCTCCGCCCGCCCGGCCAGACTTTGCCCCGGCTATAGCCACCATCCGGTGTAGCTCAGCGTAGGAGTGCTCGACTGTCAAACTGACCGGTAGTGAGGGGCCCGGTTCGAAACGCTTCGGATGCTGGATGTTTATTTCTCGTTGGGAGGCTTTGCGTTTAGTCCACTTTTCAGAAAGATTATTTGGTGACTGACCTGTTTTCTTTCTTTGCTGCAATTCATGAGGAGACCGTATGCACCCTTACCTGTCCCTCCGTACCCCACTTGGGAGATGGGTGGTTGCCCCCCCCCCCATGGGTTTTGTGAATATATCTAAAACGAATTTTTGGAGGGGGATACGATCGGTTCTATGCGACAAGTGACCACAAACGCCCAGCCCCAAGTCCGCTCACTCCTTACCATATCACCCCTCCCCACAACACACTCCAGCCCGCCTCATCCACTGAGCCGAGCCATAACGAGCCTCAGCGCCCCGGGGCGCGACCTGTCAGCGAACCGGCGGGGACGCGGGCCGGCGGTTGCGTGCGCCGCGGGGGCAGGGGCGCGTCCAGGCGTCGGGGACATCGAGGCGGCGCGAGCTGGCGCCGCCACGGCGACACTGGACCAGACCTGATAATTGGACACCTCAACATTCAGTCGTTGAAGCCCAAACTGCCGGATCTGCGAGACGACATTCATAGAGTTTCAAGGATTTGATATATTGTCACTGTTATTATATAACAGTGTTCGCTGACAGGTCGCGCCCCGGGGCGCTGAGGCTCGTTATGGCTCGGCTCAGTGGATGAGGCGGGCTGGAGTGTGTTGTGGGGAGGGGTGATATGGTAAGGAGTGAGCGGACTTGGGGCTGGGCGTTTGTGGTCACTTGTCGCATAGAACCGATCGTATCCCCCTCCAAAAATTCGTTTTAGATATATTCACAAAACCCATGGGGGGGGGGGCAACCACCCATCTCCCAAGTGGGGTGCGGAAGGACAGGTAAGGGTGCATACGGTCTCCTCATGAATTGCAGCAAAGAAAGAAAACAGGTCAGTCACCAAATGATCTTTCTGAAAAGTGGACTAAACGCAAAGCCTCCCAACGAGAAATAAACATCTAGCATCCGAAGCGTTTCGAACCGGGCCCCTCACTACCGGTCAGTCTGACAGTCGAGCACTCCTACGCTGAGCTACACCGGATGGTGGCTATGACCGGGGCAAAGTCCGGCCGGGCGGGCGGCGGGGCCGGGAGGTCGGCGGCAAAGTCAATTAATGTTTTTGTGGGTCCGGTTGCCGGTCACTCTAGCTTGGTGGAATGATAATGGATCATAGGCAAAGTTTACAGCGTGGAGTCCCGGTTCGAGCCTCATCAGGGCTCCGGCTACTTTTCCGAGTTAGGATGGTTTGATTGCTATTAGTGGTTACGGTTTTATACATGTCGAATAATGTCGATTGATAGTTTGATTGATTGATTGATTCATTCATTCATTTAATACGTGCCGACATTTAGCATACGAATTGACATACAGTATCAATCTACCGTTTTCATAAACGCATTGCCTAAATATCATGCATAGGCACAAGACCTATGGTTGCCTCGATACCGTGCCAAATCACGTTTTGCACAATGCACAAGTAAAGTAAATTATATTCAAACAGGAATGCAATTGTTAAGCGACGCAAAAAGAGCAATGCAGGTCCAGGAAGTGACCGCACACACCCGACCAGCCCCCATGGTCCACCAACACGCCCCACACCACTCGCCAGCCCACGCCAACCACTGAGACGAGCCCCTCCCCCCCCGCGCTGGTCTGACGCAACAACTGGTCTACAAAGCGCTCCACCCGGCGACCCGAGCCGATGTCAAACGGCGTGGGTAGACTGTGCCGCATAACTTTCGGGTCATGCGGCACAGCCTACCGGTACCAGGCGGCTGCTGCCAATGCTGAGCCATAGGAACCCCGTGGATAAAGAGTAGAGGACCATCAACCTGTACACGACTGTACCGAACTTTGTGGTGTCAGAATTACGTAACTACTAGAACTGGGCTTAGGAGGAGAGACCGCCGGATTATTCCAGTCCCCTAGGCGTGTTTAAGCTCTTATGAATAGATAATACCATATTAGTGGAAATGAGGAAAATGAGGCCTAAAGATTGCGAGTTAACGTTGGGTATCTACCTATAAAAAAAAATTACAGGCTCATTTAATGAAGCTACCTTTTTTCATAACTTAGGTATGTGCGAGTAAGCATTAGGTACGAGTATGTACATTAGGTAACATTAGGTACGACGTATGTACCAAAATATCAAATAAGAAAAACAGACGCCGGTCAACACTGACATATAGGCGGCGGAACGGGGAGGGCACCGGGGCACCGTGCCCCCCTTTGACTTTGGCTTTTTAACATTAGCCCTATGGGCGTTGAATGGAAAGAATGGGACCAAAAGTCGGCAGTGCCCCCCCCCCCTTAATTGAAGGTGTTCCGCCGCTACTGAACACTGGAGGAGAACATAAACTAAATTCCCTTGAGTAAACCCAAAATGATATTGTTGTCAACGATTAAAAGCTTAAAACAAATCAAAAAACACTATATCTTGATTGTTGATTGGGACGCTTTGACTGAGACTGGGTAGGAACACATAAATATTACACAAATGAGCGATCGCTATTTCAGCCAGACTCAGGTTTTATGCCAGTTGGTATAAAACCTGACTGTTGATTTTGAATTGATTATTCGGGCAAGCTCGACAAGATGCGGTACAATAAAAGAACGAGAGCAAAAATTATTCATTTTATGTCTTACCTATAGTCTATCACATTGATGGTAGCGCCATTGCTCGCAAGTTATCGTCAATTGTCAAACTTATATACTTAGTAAGTTGAGTCAGTAAAGCGTCTTACGCAATCTGACCATGGATCGCAATGATGGACCCAGCTCATCGCTCCGTATACTGAGCTGGGGTAATCAATGCAGTCCGGTGGACCCCACGAGTCAACAGCTTTTTCAAACGGATGTTTGTCCTCCCTACCTGAAAGTGACTGAAAGACGTCCTTGAAATGGACCGATCGAAAGGCAATGGTACCTATTGTACTATGCATGCTTGCATTGTGTGCGCCACACAATGTGCTTTCCGGACACTGAGTATTTGTAAACAGTCCGCAGATCGCCCTGATGCTGCAGTGCAAATCAACGCCCAACTGGGATGGTGTTCGTTGTTCTTGGCTACGTTTCATACGTCAAGCTATTCTAAGATGTCGCCAGTCCCTCTGCGTGAACGGTGAACGTAACTCGCAGATATCTATGTATTCAACGTACCTACAAATATAGCCGTGCTGCTTTTCCAACTATTACATTTGCTAATTATGCATGTCGCGATAAGTACCATATTTCGCATCCCCACTTGCATCTATCCCAGCAAACATGCCCACATGGTTCCCATATGGGGCCCACATGGGCCCCCCACCTCTTCCATATGGGTCCCACATGGGAATGGCAGTGGGTGACACGTGGGACCCATATGGGTCAGCCCACGTAGGCCCCATATGGGACCCACGCGGCGCCCACATGGGACCCATATGGGTAGCCCATCTGTAGCCCATGTCCCACGTGGGCCCATCTGGCCCATGTTCACCCCATATGGGACCCACATGGGATGCCCATCTCCAGCCCATGCATGCGTTTGGCCCATCTGGCCCATTTTTATCCCATATGGGGCCCATATGGGTAGCCCATCTGTAGCCCATGTCCCACGTGGGCCCATCTGGCCCATGTTCACCCCATATGGGACCCATGTGGGCATGTTTGCTGGGATATTAACTTTACACCTCATTTTAATGCATCGTGCACTCATTGAGAATTAGAAACAGTGGCAAAACGGCAATAAATTCGCTGCCATCACCTCGCACCAAGCCGTCATGTTTCGCCGGATCGGGCGGCGGCAGGGGCTCGTAGATCCCCTCCGCACCCGGCGCGGTCGTCCGGTGAGCAGCCTTGGCCCCGACCCAGAGCAGCCGGCCGGCCCCCCACGAGGGTGGCAGCCCCTCCCACCGACTTTCTCCGACTGGTCACCGCCGCCACGCTGACTGGTCCCTCCGACCACACCGCGAATACCCACGGAGATGCCGCGAGGCAGTGCCTCATTGCCGTGAGAGGTTAGCGCGTTGTGGTTGATTTATTGTCCCCATAACCCGGGCTCTTTATAGTAAACGGTGGATTATATTTCGTCAGCTGTGCTGTTGCGCCGCTTCATGTTATGGGAACTAATTGACGGTCAGTCCGAATGTTGTTGTCATTTAAATGGGTAAAGGCTACCTGGTAAAAACATCTAAAACCGACGGCATTTGGTAAGAGTGGGAGCGCTACTCGTAAGTCAATTAGGTATTATATTTTCTTAATAAGTTAACAACTCATCATCACTTATAATGAATGCACAATTCACTTGCAAACGGCGATAATTTTCGCTGTCCGTGTAATAGCTTAATAATCCCAAACCAGTTTGGTAATGCAATGACACTCCACTGCCCATAGAGAAGTGTTTGCCCAGCCGCCATGCTGCAGCCATGAGTCGGCTCCGTTAGTGCCCTGCAGCTCTCCACTTCTCTGACCGGCTGGGAGGGTGCCCCGCTCGGCCTTGAGGCATGGTGAGCTGCCTCCCTCACATGTCCCGGGTTACACAGTTCCCCCGCGCGATACCGTGACCTCTGACCTGGCGGCACGTGACCCGTGACCCTGCGGTTCGACACCACACCATCGAAGACACACGGAAGACAGGTCGAGGTGGGAAGAAGCCCGTTCGTTCCGCTCGAGCTTCCTCATTGCATCGACATGAACTGCTAAGGTTGGTGGGTTCGATACGTGTGAGATTGGTCGCGTCGAGTCGATGATCTTGAACTGATTTAAACGTTCGATAAAGCAATTCTTCAAGAGTCCTATCAGTAATTCATCCACATATTGTTTCATGTCTGGCGAAACCTGTGCAAGCATGCATTGTAGAACGATGTGCCATGTCAGGTCAAGAAGGCGAGAAATTGATTAGCCCGGAAGATATCGGAGATCGCCGATACAGCTCACACCGTCCAACATCATTTCAAGGATAAAACATGCATTAATTGATTACAAGGCCAAATCAACTCTGCCAAACGTCTTGTAACGTCTGTAGCGTGAGCTTCACTGCCACATTTAACCTCGAATATACGGGCGGACGCATAAAGCACGCGTGCGGTGGGTCTGTCTCTGATGCGATTAAAGATTAATAGGTATACATATGTTCGATAGAACGGCCACGACAGCAAGTAACGTGCTTAACCGACTTATTCCTTATAATCATTCGGAACCGACTGCTATAAGAATATTAACGCTGCCCTTCGTGAACAAGATGTAACAATTAAGCTTCATTTACACCAGTCCATTTGTGCGGCATGCAAAGCTTTGAATGTTTCGTAAGTTACTTCAAGGCTATAATGTGCATTGTTTGCGAGTCATTGTACAGCTCAGTGTAAGGTTCAGTGTTAATGGGTGCCGGAAGACGGATGAGGCATGTTTCATGTTGTAAACGAATTGGAGTAGGGGAAGTTGGGGCAATGCCGGAGTTGGGGCAAAGCCGAAATTCGAGATATTTCGAAAACCGTAAAACATGGATGCCACCTGTCAGTGATGCTCTGAAGCTTAAGTAACTACAATTATCGCATGTTTGTTACGAGTCGTCATTCGGAATACTTCGACTGTGAGGGCGCCAAGAGCGTTTTCAAGGTACGTTTCCCTTGTACTACATGCGCCTTTGAAGCTGCATTTTTTACTCATTATGCTACCGTTTGTCTGGCCAATTCGGTCAAGTAATCTTTAGCATGTCTTTGCATAAGTGTGCTGCCTATTTGAAATTTATACAGCACGTTGAAAAGTTATGGGCCTGCAAATGAAAGTATGGCTGGCTGGGGTAATGCCGAAAACGTGCGATTACGCACGTGTTAAAAGCACGCTACGTGGACTTTACTGCTGTAGAATAGCAACGCGTATTTTTAGTCACACAAATTACACTTTCAACCGACACAACGGCCTGTTACCTATAAGGAATGATTTACCTGGCATTTTCTTATTATATCACACAATTATAACTTCCAGTGTGCACCGCGTCCTCAAGCTCTTGAAACGTGTGTCAGCTTTGATGAATTCTGGATAAAGTTTGAGATAAAATGGCAAAACATCAATGTCGGCATTCCCCGTAGATCATTTCTCCCATTTTCGGCTTTCCCCGCAGTCCGGGGCAACGCCGAAAAAGTCACTTCTTTAATATTTTTAGTTTGTGCGCTTAACGGTATGCGAATTCATCAAATGCGCCTGGTATGTTTGAAAGGCAAAAGACTGGCCTCTCGAATGACGCCAACAAGAATAGCGTATGTTGTCTACCTTGCGTGCTACGGGCGTCAGAAAAAAAGTCTTCGGCGTTCCCCCAACTTCCCCTAATGCATGAATTTAACTTCCTTTCTAAACATCAGTCGCTGCAGTCAAGTCGTTACATCATTGATATAAAGCGGAATTTTTAAACGGACTCGGGACTTAATCGCTTCAACCTTAGAATAAGCAGACTTATTTCTAGTTACACCAAACATAGGTCCTACGGTACTGGGAAGCTATAGGCATTCATAATTTTATAGTGTTCTATGAGCCTCCCGGCGCCCACTTTTCGCAGGGCTTTACGCACCACCCCGTTTTGATCGGTTCCAGCCCGGTCAGCACTCCAGTCGCATTAGGTACCGCGCCGCGCCGCCCCGCCCCCGTCCCCCGGTCCCCCTGACTCCGGCCGGCCAGACTGCCTGGCGGGCCGGACCGAGCCGATTGTGAAACTGGGACCGGCGCCCCTATACGCTGACACGCGTGTCGTAATCGGTCGTAATGGCCAGTGGCTCCGGGCTCCATAGGCAGCAGTCCACACACGGGGGCGCTAGAACACGGCACCGGTGCGGTCAGTAGGCTGATGTAATGCGCCGGTCCAATGTGAATGACCCAGTCAGAGGTGGGGCCGGCGCGGAAATTCAGCCTCAGTTCTTATCGTAAAGGTCAATCACGGTGCTGGATCATTGGCGGATCTACATTCTACAAAGAAGTGAGAGGGAGAGACGGGAGTCCGCATTTAAGGCCAGGCAGGGCCTCTGCTTCTTCTTCCCCTTCTTCTTCTTCTTCTTCTTACTATTATTATTATTATAGTAATGGTCATAATAATTATAATAATAATAATAATAAGTTATTAGGATTATTATTATGATTATTATTGTTATTGTCATTAGGTATTGTTATCATTATCTCTTTATTGCTGTTATTTTTGTTCGTACGATATACGGTACGAGATCAGATAAATGATGCAATTCGCTAACGCATCGCAATGCAAGATAATAACATTTCGTCCACTTGAAACGATCAAGCTACATCAACCCGTAAGATCGATCTTTTGATGACTTGACCTTTCCATGCGCACTTCATTATCTACCTCGTGACCCAGCTCATTTCATTGACGCTCGAAACACGTTTGGATCCGACCACGATTTCCATTAGCGGTTAGCCGAGCCACGCGCGTGCGGGCCGGGCGGCTCCGATGTCAAGGTCATGATCCCGGCTGACGCATGGTGCCCCCGGGCAGACTGCGGTGGTCCCGTCAGCTGTCTGGGAGGGGAGGAGAGGGGAGGGGAGGGGCGGCGCCGCGCCCGCTGAGGGGTGCCTGGATTGAGTAAGATAACGGGCTGACGTAATACATAATGCAACAATGAATCGATAACCATTGTCCACGATTTTTTTTTTCAGACTGAACGAAGCCCGTCGTCTGGCTGGAACTTGGAAATTACATTATTTTGATTTTTTAGTGGTATTTTCGATGGGCGAAATTAATGTTATTGTTCTTCCTACATGTTCGTCTTTATGGTTGTTGAACTAGTGAGTACCTAGAATCTACATTATGTTGGATCAAGTACTTTTCGCTATTAAATATAAGACGAGACAACTTCTTACCTTAGCCCAGACATTCTCCTCGGGAAGCGACTTCACGACTCATCACTCCCATCCCGTGTGCTCATAAAACACGGCATCCATGTCCCACTTTTTGTGACCATACCACGCTGACCTTTCCCTGTCGACATGCTGTCACACACATCTGATGTGCTCCCGTTTCGTATCGGGCGCATCGGCACGTCACGGTCATTGTAACGATGGCTGGGCCATACCGTCCGTCTAGGTATTCCACCTGCCACATAGGCCGCCCGACGTGGCTTCAGGTTCGGCCTATCATATTGCGCAGTTGCTCCATCATTCACTGGGCCGACGGAAGACGGCATGACCCGTTCGCCGAACGGCGGGCGCTCCAACACATCGTCGCGTGCGCTCGTGCGAGTGAAATGTGACATAAATGGGTCACCTGGTCCATCACACGGCCACTAATGAGCGGGACAGGTGATCACTCGATAAAAACTTGACAGAGCCTCTGGAAAGGGTGATCACTGGCGGTGTGTGAAAGGGAACCAGTCAGAGCTTCGGACTTCGGTGAAACATAATTGAGTTGTGAGTTCATCGTAGAGGCGTCTAAAAAAGAAAAACGCTCCTTTACCTATGAACCTTGTTCCTGTACCTAATTTCCTCGTTATGGTCTCGTATGAAGCCTGTTCACCTTCATCTCTTGAAGTATAATCACAAGACATCTGAAATGTCAAGAAGATCAAGCATAAGAGTGGTCTTATAATCGGCACACAAGCTGTTACGGACACGAGCCCGATGTCTTGCTCCACTCCTCCATGTAGCGACACCGCCCGGCGTCTTTCTCAGTACCTACTTCTTTATTCTTATCCTCTGTGTCCTTGTCTGTGGCCACTCCCGTCCCGTCTGGCGTCTGTACGGGCGACAGAACCGGAGCACGACCACCCGACACACCTCTCCCGTTATGGATGGCCGCGTCTAGGGACCGGACCGGCGCGTCCGTCTCCAGCTGCGACCTCTGCGACACTTCCGCGGCGCGGAGCCGCGACCTCGCCGGCTCGCCGTGACTCCTGACCTCCGGCGGGGTGTGGTCGGCGGGCCCCTTGACGGTCATCGATGACAAATTGCAATAAAAACGGGCGTCACAACGGAATAGGAAAAGTGGCCGTCGCACTGGAGCTCTGATGGGATAACGTCCGGTCTTATACGGCGGCGGCAAGGCCGCGTCGGATGGAGGCCTCTCTGTGTATGTGCCTGGGGGGAGGGGAGGGTGGCAAGCTCAGTTTACACTGACACAGATACCACAGCGGGGAACTCCGGAGGAAGAAGGCATCTCGGACAGAAGGCCACGCCCAGTGGCACTACCGCACTGGAGCGCGGTTAATCACATGTGATTTACAATGTCCTTAGCCGGAGGAGAGATGCCTTTATGGTATGCTAGGACATTAATCTCAAGGTTTTTGTGAGCGATATGACGTTATCTCGTTACCGGAGGGCCAAATACCTAGATCAAAAGCGTTAAGAATATAATAGACAAAAATTTAGAGTCACCGTTTCGGTACGATCGTTTTACCGTCTCGTAACGTTATAATCACACAATAATCCAGCGCGTCAGCTTAGGCAGCGAACCTTCTCCTGAGCTCATCCCGTTGCCGAAATCCATCAATCATGCAATCGTGACCGATTAACTAGCAAGTATTAGCAAGATTAACTAGCTGATAAATCACCGCAAATAACCGCTGAGAGTGGGCAATAACCGCTGCTGCTGTCTGTCCTGTCATAATTGTACACAGACTTTTCATAGAGAAGTCTGTGAGTGATCCTATGAATTTTCAATCCAATCGGTTAACTCAGTTATGGACAACGTCTTTGATGTGCCCACAATCCACATGTTCATCTGCAGGGGCATGTAGGTATAGCCGGTACGTGAGGTACGTCCCATCTGACAGTTTGTAGTCGGATTAAGTTAGGTAGTTTCTATCGGACAACTGGCTGCTGCACTCAGGTGACATACTTTTCTTTCTGTCCGACAGCTGGCTGCGGCCCTCATCTGACACTATCCCATCTCTGTTCGACAGCTGGCTGCGGCCCTCATCTGACACGATCCCATCTCTGTCCGACAGCTGGCTGCGGCCCTCATCTGTGCGCAGACGTTCGTCATCCTGGGCGGCGCCGTCGGCTCCGGCAGCGTCCTGTTCGCCCAGGAGACGTCAGCCCTGGCGCACGATGAGCCCCCCGCCGCCGGCAGCAACGCCAGCAGGCTCTCCGTCACACAGATCACCTGGATCGTCTCCTCCTTCACCTTTGGCAACATCCCGGGCACGCTGGCATCCATCTGGCTCTCCCCGCGCGTGGGCGCTCCTCGACTTCTTCTGGCCGCGCTGCCGCTGGCCCTCACAGGCGCTGCCATGGTCGGACTGGGACCGACGTTCGCCTGGACGCTGGCCGGCCGCCTGCTCGTCGGACTCTATTTTGGCGTGGTGGAGGGCCCGGCGCGTGCCTATGTCGGAGAGGTGACTGGCCGGGAGGTGCGCGGACTGATCGGTAACATCCTCAACACGGTGACACCTGTCTGTATCGTGGTGGTGCTGGGACTGGGATCACGGCTCCCCTGGCGCACCATCGAGTTTGCGCTGGAGACTACTGCAGCCGTGGTACAGGCGTGCGGTCTACTGTTCCTGCCCCGCTCGCCCAAGTGGCTGCTGGCGCACGGCCATTCACGAGAGGAAGCTGAGGAGTCGCTCCGCTTCTTCCACGGACCAGAGTTCGACATCAAGCAGGGCGTGCGCGACATCGAGGGCTCGCTGGCGCACGCGCACCAGCCGTCCTCCGGGGTTCTGCGCGGCCTGGGGCTGGTGTTCGGTCGCTGGGAGAACCTGCACCCGACGCTGCTGCTGCTGGTGCAGTTCTTCTGTATGGTGTTCTCGGGCGGCCTGGGCGTGGCGCAGTTCGCGCCGACCGTGTTCCAGCTGACCGGCCAGGACGTGAACCCGTTCTACAGCTCCGTGTACGTGACGGCCGCCATGTCGCTGGCGTTCCTGCTGTCCGGGCCGCTGCTGGAGCGCTGCAGCCGCGTCCTGCTGCTCCAGGTGAGACCGGAGACTCACGGGTGTCAAGACTCATCCAGATTATATTGAGCTTTCGGCTCAATTATAACGTGTCTCATCTTAATTTGTGCACGTTATTACACCGCCCATCTGACCGCGTTTTAATGTGCCCACTTTATGAATGATGCAAAAACCGGAGAAATAATTATTTCTCCGGTTTTTATGGCCTAAATATAATTGGGCCGTTAGCCTTTCAAGAATCGAACCTAGCAACAGCTCTGGGAAAAGTTTCAAGAGCAATAAATGCGGAATAATGCTTAACCCTCGCCCGTATTGGTGTTTTTCCAGCCGCGAACGTATAAGGGGGGGTCCGTTGGACCCCCCCTTGCCGTTTCGCCCCTGATCGGGCTAGAGCTTCGCGGAAAAAACGAGCGTGTTGCCCGTGACGAGAGGAAGCCGATGATAGCCAATTTTAAGGTCATAGGTCATTGGTTGACCTTCCAGGTCAGGTCAATGACCCAAAAGTCGGGAAAATCGGGACCTGTTAGAACGTCGTAAAGTGTGGCTGCTATGGGGTTTTTCGGGGTGCTGATCACGAATATCATGTTAGTTTTGATCACAGATGATGTCTTCATGCATTTAGGCCAGGTCGGGTCAGGTCAGGTCAACCAGTAAGGGTATTCGTAGTAGGTGGCAACTGCCTCTAACAGCTTCGTAACATGTTACAAAGGCACTAAAACTACTTTGTAAATGTTCATACGGTTGCTAAATTCGAATTCAGCTCCAAAAACTGGTCTAGAAACATGTAAAACTCGAAAAAGTGAACCGAGGTCATCAAAGGTCAGTGACCTGACCTGACCTTCAGGTGACCTTGACACCCACCCTAATGCATGGGGGCAACATCATATCACATGTTTGAACGCTTGAAACCACGAAAAGACTGCAAACGCGCGGCTAATGCGAGCCGACATACGCCGAATCGCGATTCCGGCCAAACATGGTCTCGAAAAGTAGGTCACAGGTCAAAGGTCATTTGGGTCAGGGTCATGAAATTTTCAGGGTAGGTGTAAAATTGATGAACGCGAGGGTACTGAAAGTTTCGTCGCGATCGGCCGCTTTTTACGCGAGTTAATTGCGAAAAACCATGGGGGGGGGGTCCGTTCGACCCCCCCCCCCTATACGGGCGAGGGTTCAATGGAGCACGTACAGGACACATGATCAACGGTCGTGCACGGTGCATCCCGAAATCCTTCCCTGGTGCTCTAATGACCCAATGCAGCTCTTTAGAAGCAATCTCCCCTCTGATCTCATGTGTTGCACTGGTTCTCCCACCGACGAACCGTCTCTCCCTAGACCGCACCCTTTCCCTTCAAGTCCCGTTCACTGGTCACCGTGACCGTCTCTGCCCACCATCTGATTACCTTCACTCAGTCACTAAACCAGTAGCCGTCCCCGAACCACCCTCTGGTAGCTCTCATCCCGGCCTGTCCTACTCTGACCTTTGACGGTAGCCCTCTCTCTCTCTCTCTCTCTCTCTCTCTCTCTCTCTCTCTCTCTCTCTCTCTCTCCTCTCTCTTTCTCTCTCTCTTCCCTCTCTCTCTCTCTCCTCTCCTCTCTCTCTCTCCCTCCTCCCTCCCCTCCTCTCTCT